>NC_056732.1:725227326-725372326 GCF_019279795.1 Protopterus annectens
GTGTCCCTCCAGGTACTTCAGGGTCTGTGCCTAAAAAGCACATGCTTAAAATGGCAGAAGATTTGATTACTTTAATTAGAGGTTCTATGCCCCCTCCTGATAAGAGGCCCAGGGTGGAGCCAGAGTTGGAAAGTTTGGATCAGGCCTCAGACGACTCAGACTCTTCTGCTGAAGATATTCAAGATTTTCCCCCTTATTCGGATTCTGATGCAGAGGATTCCACTCCTTCTGCTTCTCCTGCAGAGGATTTTTCGTTTTCAGAAACTCTGCATTCCATGAGGGAGCATTTTAAGTGGGAAGGACAGGATTTCTCTGATTCACGAAAGAGGCTTAGGGAATTCTTGTTTTACCACAGCATAGACCCTTGGCTATACCTCCTGTTTTGGATGTTGTTCAAGATGTTTTCTCGAGGCTTCCCTTAATCCAGATTCTTTGCCTCCTGCGCCAGTTAAACCGGACAGGTATTACAGGGTGCCTGAGGCTCATAAATATCTGTATAAGAGTCCTAGGGCGGACCCAGAAACTATTAGTCAGGGGCCTAAGGGTGTTAGAGCTTCTGTTGTAAAGAATCCGGTTCCTCTAGATAAGGAAGCTAGAGCTTTGGATAGATGGGGTAAGAAGGTGTATACCTCTTCTACTTTAGCAATGAGGGCTTTAAATTGCCAGTTTCATATGTTGAAGTATCAGAATTTCCTCCTTTCTCAGCTAAAATCTAAAGTGGATGCTTTGGCAGAGGGCATAGAGTGTAAAGAATTGCAGGATTTAGTACATGTCTCTGAACAGGTGGGTAAGCATTCTTTGCAGTGTGGTTTTGATGCTGTACAGGCCTCTTCTAGGGTGGCTGCCACTGGATCAGTTCTTCGTAGGCACGCCTGGCTTAGGGATCAGAATTTGTCCGAGCATGTTAAAACTAGAATTCTGGATGCCCCTTTACAGTCTGAAGTTTTGTTTGGTCCCCCTGTGGAGTCGGTTTTGAAGAAAATGGAAGACAAGGCTAAGTCTATGCAGACGGTTAAAGATTTTTTGCAGGTGCAACCTCCAAAGTTTAGTAGAAATTGGCCTACTAAGGGGTGGACCTACCCTTCTTCTGATTCTCAGTCTAGGGGTAGATCTAGACGTGGCAGGGGCAGAGCTCACAGTACATTCAGGCCTAGAACTTGGAGTTCACCTGCACAATCTGCAGGTGAGGGCAGGGGCCAGTCCTTTCGTAAACAGGCCCAATGACCTGCATTTTCAGCTGCCAGATTCTTCTTCCTGGCAGCTCCTTTGGGAGGAAAATTAGCACTCTTCAAGCAAAACTGGCTTTTAGTCACCCAGGACAAATGGGTATTGGACATTATAAACCGAGGCTACAAGTTCTATTTCCATACATTGCCTCCTTTCAAAGGCATGCCAGACGTTCCTCCTCGGCAAAGGATAGAGGCTCACAAGCAGATTTCTTTACTTCTTCAAATAGGAGCTATACAGCCAGTTCCTCTGTCAGAAGTGGGACTAGGATTTTATTCTCGCCTGTTTCTAGTACCAAAGAAAGGGAACACGTGGAGACCAATTTTGGATTTATCTATCCTCAACACTTATCTGGACATTCCAAAGTTCAAAATGCTGACGTTACAACAGCTTTTACCTCTGTTGGGAAAATATCACTGGATGGTAACTCTGGATCTCAAAGAGGCTTATCTTCATGTTCCTATCAGGCCCAGTTGCAGGAGGTACCTGCTGGCTGGAAATTTACATTATCAGTTCTCTGCATTGCCCTTTGGCTTATCTACTGCGCCCAGAGTGTTCACAAAGGTTCTGGCTCCAGTGATAGCCTTTTTCAGGTTAAAAGGAATACAGATTTATCCTTATTTGGACGATTGCCTGATTATTGCACAACACAAAGACGAACTTCTGCATCATCTACAGTATGTGATGGTAGTGTTAAGATGCCTAGGGTATTCTGTGAACGAAACAAAGTCCAGTCTAGTACCCTCTCAGGACATGTGCTTTCTGGGTGTGAGACTGAATACAGCTTCCCAGATGGCCTTTTTGACCCCGGACAAAGAAGCCTTTCTCTTTATTTCCATCGAATGTCTCTACAGTCCAGGCTGACTGCAAGGACAGTCCTTCAAGCCTTGGGGTTCATGGCATCTTGTATTCTGGTGCTTCCCAATGCCAAACTGCATATGAGGAAGCTTCAATGGTATCTCAAAAATGTATGGACACAACACTGCCAAGATCTAGACACTGTCATTCAGATAATACCTTGCATTCAGAAAAAATTTTTGTGGTGGGCTCAGGAATGTCACCTAAACAAGGGACTCTCTGTGACCCGACCAGAGGCGAGTCAGATTCTAACGACAGATGCCTCGGACAAGGCTTGGGGAGCACACTTCAATGGAAAATGGGTGCAAGACACGTGGCCTGTCAGACTTCAACATTTGCATATCAACTTGAAGGAGATGTTAGCAGTCCAATTTGCATTGATGGCTTTCAAGGATTTCCTTCACCCAGGACAGGTGTTGATTCAAACAGACAACACTACTGTCATGTGGTACATCAACAAGCAAGGGGGAACCCATTCGTACCCTCTTTGCAGGCAAGCGATGATTTTGTGGGAGACTGCTCTCAGTTTACACCTCAATCTTCAGGCAAGGTTTCTACCAGGAGCACAGAACTCCTTAGCGGATGTGTTGAGCAGACAAATTGTGGATCCTCACGAGTGGAAACTGGATCCTCATGTGTTTCAAAAGTTGACAGTGTTATGGGGGACTCCAGACATAGATCTGTTCGCTTCTCCACTAAATTACCAGTTGCCAAAGTTTTGCACAAAAATGTTTCATCCCACAGCTTGGAAGGTGGATGCTCTATCATTCAGTTGGAGCAATCTTCATGTCTATGCCTTTCCACCTCTGCCTCTCATTCCCAAGGTACTCCTGAAGGCCAGAATAGACAAGCCATCCATGATTCTGATAGCGCCGGATTGGCCTCAACAGCACTGGTACCCACTACTGAGGAGTTTGGTATGGGAGCCTCCATTGCCTCTGCCTTTGATTCCGCATCTTTTGTCTCAGGAGGGCGATCACTTCCTCAATGTCAAGATTCAGTCTCTGCATCTCACAGCCTGGCATATTCTGCTTTAGACCCTGGAGGGTCTCAGCTTCCACAACAAGTTTTGAAGGTTATTTTGGAGGCCAGAAGGCCTAGTACAAGGAAAGTTTACGCTGATAAATGGAGGAGATTTTTTCTTTGGAGCAAAGCGAAGGACTTTGATGTTTCCAAGCCTGATTTAAGTGTTTCTCTTCAATATCTTACTGAGTTATTGGACAAGGGTTTGTCTTTCTCCTCGATAAAGGTTCATGCTGCAGCCATTTCTGCTCACTATGACTGTGACCCTCCTTTATTTTCCCATCCTTTGTTTAAGCAATTTCTTAGAGGGGCAAAGAACATAAGACCCCCACGAGCTCCTACTCCTGCTTGGGATCTCAATTTTGTGTTGGAAAAGCTTACTCTACAACCTTTTGAGCCTGCAGCTACTGCCGAGTTAAAGTATTTATCATGGAAGACTGCTTTTTTGTTCGCCATTACCTCTGCAAGAAGGGTTTCTGAATTACAGGCCCTTATGGCAGTGGAACCTTTCCTGATTTTTCATAAGGATAGGGTATCTTTGCGTACTAATCCTTCCTTTATGTCTAAAGTGGTTTCTAGTGTGGCCTTGAACCAAACTATTCATTTGCCTACTTTTTATGCAAACCCCCAAAATAAAGGGGAGAAGATTTTGCATACTTTGGATATTCACAGGCAGTTACGTTATTATTTGAGCAGAACCAAGGGGTTCAGGCAGTCTCAGCAGTTGTTTCTTTTGCTTTGGGTTCTCAGGGAAAACCTGTTTCAAAACAAACTATTTCTAAATGGATTGGGTTTTGTATTTCTTTCTGTTATTCCCATCATGGTAAGGAGATTCCGCTGGAATCAGACCTCATTCCACTAGAGCTGCTGCCACTTCTACTGCCTTTCTAAGGGGTAGCTACAAAAGATATTTTGGAAGCAGCCACTTGGAGTTCAGTACATACTTTTTCCAAGCATTACCACCTTCCTCTTTATTCTAAGTCTAGGGCTGGATTTGCCACTGCAATATTACAGGGCATTTTAGCAGCCCCTAATGCTTTATGATTTTGCCATCCTCCCTTTACCTCTGCTTTGGGATTCTACCCATATGTAAGGACTGCAGCAATGTGAGATGAAGAAAATAGTACAGTTTTGTACCTACCATAAATGTAGATGTTCAAGATCCACATTGCTGCAGTCCAATTTACCTCCCTCCTTCCACTCTGTAGTTTGGCATGGTTATATGCTTTGGGTGATGGTTGTTGTTGGGCATGTTTTTGGGAGGTATCCTGTTTTTGGGCTGTGGCCTTTCTTTTTAGGGCCTTCTGACATCTGGGGCAAGAAAAGACTGAGGATATGATGTCGGTCATGCGCTTTTATACCCTGACGCTCTGATGTCAGATCTGAGCACCCATGACCGACGTCAGCCTAATACTTTGGTATTCGGGCCGACCGAGGACAGCGGACTACCCATATGTAAGGACTGCAGCAATGTGGATCTTCGAACATCTATATTTATGGTAGGTACAAAACTGTACTTTCTGCATGTCACTATTGCTCACTCTTGGGTCTTGGATCCGACATCGGATCTGAGCCGGCAACTTTTTAGACCGCTTCTAGGCTCAAGCTTCTCCCCCTCACATGATCCCTTGCTGCCCTCTATCCCCTGAGATCTCGTTTGTCATGATTAGCTACAGACGCATATTTCTGGGGTTGAGTTTCCCTTGTGGGATAAGTAGTGCTTTTCAGCATTCTTTTTATCGATTTTGTTTAATAGTATTTTTCCTTGAGTGTTAGCAGTAGTAGCATAGTGGTAGATAGTTAGTTTAGACCTCCACTCCTGTTCGTATTTAGTGAACTTCTGTAGGGATGGACCTCTTTTTTTCTTTTCAGCAGCCTTTATCCCCATTTAGCTTTTTCTTGTAGTTGTGTCTACAGTTAATTCCTAGCTGTGTGTGTTGGTTGTTTATCCCTTGGTGCTGACTCGTGCTTCTTCTTTACTGACTCTGATTTTTGCGTGCCCCCTGGGCTTAGTTACGTTGTCATATCTGACAAGCCAGCTGGTTTTAAAAGGTGCTTCTTGTGCGGTCATAAGATGCCCGTCTCAGATTCACACAAGAAGTGCCTTTTCTGTTTTGGTGGTGACTACCTGGAGGTTGAATGTGACATTTGTGCCACATTCAACCCCAGGGTTTGGTCGAGCACCAAAGCTAACTTCTTTTGAAAGGTCTAGCTCATGTGGGTCCCTTGGCTTGGTTTTCTGCCAAAACTGGACCCTTTGAGCACAAAAGGCAGTTCCCTGTGCCTCCGGGGTCATCCTCCTCTAAAAAGATGAGGCTATCTGATCCTAGTGCTCTGGATTCGAACCCCAGCCTCGACTCTGTCTGATCTGACTCTCGTATCCTAAGGTCCACTACTTTCATGGATCCGGGCTTCCACTCCGAAGCCCACAGATTGGAGGTCATGGGAATCTACTCTCAAATTCAAGGCCTGCAGTTCGAGGCCTTCGAATCCAGATCAGCCAAGGATCCAGCTCCCTTGGATCCCAGGCATGTGGGATCAAGCATTTGGATCCTAGTGTGTCTCTGGATCTAAGGACGTCGGATCCAGGATTGGTGTCGGAACCCACTATTGTCATTGAGGATTCCCCCTTGGGTTCTGGCTTGGGGCAGCCCCCTTCTGCCTCCAAGCACAGAAGTCTTGGTTTAGAGGGGTGGTCCTTGGGTTCTCTGCACCCATCCCCAGCTAGATCCTCCGTGTCCTCTAGATCCTCCAGAAGTTTACTCTCTGCCAATACTGACAGGATGAGGAGGCCCTTTCTCAAGTCCCAGATTGAGTTGGGGCTTCTCGTGTCTCCTGCCTATCCTGCTAGGGGGCAGTTTCCTACCCCCATGTTGGCTTCTCCTCATCCGACCAGGTTGGTTTTGGACTTTTTGGCCCTGGATTGCACAGGGAGGGAAATGAGGATTCCTGGGGACCCTTCTCTCCTTACCCCATCAGAGTCCCTGACTACTTCTGCGTTGCCTCCGACTGGGCAGGTGGAGTCCCGGACCCGAGAGGTCACCTCAGAGTCCTTGGATGTTGGTTCTGGACCTGTTTTTTTTGGACTGGTCCCTTCCCCTTGGTGCTTTGGCCCTTGACAGCTCGGGGCCAGTACTGTCCAGAGGTCTGGAGGTTCTAGCCTGCTCTGGTTTTTCTCCCCAGGCAGGCCTTCCTGCTGGGAGTGGGGACGGGGCATCGTCCAGTCCTTTGGCTTTCCAGGTCATAGAGAGGACCTTTTCCTCCCAGGGAGTTTCTTCATTGGCCTTCTAGGGACTGTACCAGCCCCACTTTGTGGACCCCACTCATCCTGTCTCAGGTTAGCCCTCTTGAACTAGCCTTCAGGGGGGAGCTGCCCCACTCAGGGTTCCTCTCTCTTCTGAATCCCCCCCCCCGAGCCACCCCTGGAGGAGGTACCTTGGAAGAGATCATGTAAGAGGAGATATTTGGACTCCCCTGCCTAGTCGCTTACCAAGGATATGGACCTCTATGAAAGGGATGGGCCCCCCCAGGTCTCTGCCTTAGGATGTCTCCTTCAGGGACATCTTGGAAATCTTTAAGCTTAAGGGCAGTTGTTCTTCCCTCAACCTGTCCTCTGAGGAGTCTGTCTTTCTGAAGGCTTTTGGGATGGGACCATTTACCCTCCTGGGTTTCCCTCCCTGCACACGAACATGTAGACCTTATCGCCAGCAGGGCATGGAAGGAGACGGATACTGTGAAGCCTGTTCCCAAATGTGCCGTCAAGTTTTAGTACCTCTTCTGGCAAACAGTTCTGTTCCAAATGCATGACAGTCAGTGGTATAGTGGTTGCTGCCACCACCAAGAAAGAGCTGGCAGAAGAGAGCATGTCTGTCCATCCCCCTAACCATGAGTCCAGGGTGATGGACAGGCATGGAATGCTAGTGTTTGCCTCAGCTACATTTGGGCTGTAGGTGCTCACCTATCAGGCACATTTCACCCTACTTCAAAGGGACCCGGTCATGGAGCTTACCATGTCCCTTTCCCAGGTGCTGCCTACTGGGGGACTAAGCAAGGTGTTCCCCAGACTATCCACACTTTCTTCCCTGGCTGATTCATCAATGAGGCTGATTGCCAATTTGAAGGAAGGAGCCTCTTGAGTGGCCGGCACAGGTATCGCTATTCGATGTCACGCCTGGCCTCCACCTTTACAGTTTTGCAGAGTCCTTTAAGACAGCTTTCACCAGTGTCCCCTTTGATGGTTCTACCCTGTTTGGTCCTTCGGTCAAAGACATTCTCACCCGCAGTGAGCAGGAAGGCAAGAACTTGTCAGCTGTGGGAATCAGGTTTTCCACCCTTCAACACTCCTTTTCCAAGATGCAGCAAGGAGCCAAGAAAATTTGGTTTCGCAAGTTACAGTCTGCTTTCCTGGACGCTCAAGATGAACCCTCCTCCAGAGGTTGGGGGAAGTGGTTCAATGGAAGATGCCGCCCTAGGGACAGAGGGAGGCTGCAAAATCAGAGCTCCAGGGAACCCTTCTCTGAGAAGTCCCAACAGCGCTCCTGAAGCACTGCTCTGACTGTTTTGCCATGGAGGCAGTCGGGGTCACTTGTCTTTGCACCCTTTGGCCTGGCAAGTATTATAAAAGATCCAACCAGGGGTTATTCTTTTCCCTTTTCCCAGCCTCTTCCAGTCAAGAGATACCTCCCTGATGCACTACCCCATCAGATGGAGCTAGCTTGGGAAGAAGTGCTTCTTCCAAAGAGAGCCATCCAAGAGGCCCCACCAGGACAACGAGAATCCAGAACTTACTCTTGCTTCTTTTTGGTGCCAAAGAAGATGGGGGACCTGTGTCCAATCCTGATCTCGGCAATCTCAATCTCTTTGTCAAGAAGTCCACGTTCTGGATGGTCACTCTCCAGTTCATCATGCCTTTGTTGCACAAGGAAGATCTCCGGGACGTTTACTATCATATTGAAATAGTCAGGCACTCCAGGAGACATCTCCATTCTCGACTAGGGGCCAGTCACTACCAGTTCAGGACCCTGCCCTTTGGTCTTACACAGCCTCCTGGATGTTCACCAAGTGCATGGCAGAGGTCACAGCTCACTTGAGACTGCAAGGATTCTGGGTGTTTCCCTATCTTGACGATTGGCTTCTCACAGCTTCCACAAAGCATTGTCTGGCCATAGCCTCTCAATACCTGCTACAACTCTTCGACCAGCTAGGCATTACAATGAACCTCCCCAACTCTAACCTCACTCCATCCCAAAGTCTGGAGTTCATCAGGATTCAGTTGGACACTGTGTCAGAGATTGCACTGCTCCCTCTTCGTCGGGTACACCTCATCAGATCTATGTCTTCCCGACCTGTCTCATCCCCAGGCCCACCTTGTACTCAGGGCCTTAGGGTTTATGGCAGCAGCGATCTATCTAGTGCCATTAGCCAGGTTCTACATGAGGGTTTTGCAGTGGACTCTAGCGGTTCAGTGGTCTTCCTTGGTTCATCCAGTGTTAACTCTGATCTGCCTCACACCAGTGTGCAGGCGTTATCTCCTTTGGCGGATTCAGTCTCTCGATCTCATAGCAGGCAGACCATTCTCTTTCTCCCCCCAGTGCCACAATGACCATGAATGCTTCCCTGTTGGGGTGGGGGGGCATTTTCAGAGACAGACAGTCCAAGGCACTTGGTCCAAAGCAGAGACCAAAGTGCATGTCAGTATCTTGGAGATAAGGGCAGTTCTCCTTGCATTGCAAGCCTTCCAGAACTGCCTTCAACTGGTTACCATTCAAGTTCACACAGACAGCATGGCGATTGTGTGGTACATGAACAAGCAAGGGGCACACGTTCATATCTGCTTTGTCACGAGGCCTTGAAAGTGTGGGAATGGGTGATCTCCTTGGGGGGGTGTTCTCATTGCAATGCACATGCCTGGGGAGTCCAACATGCTGGTGGGTGGACTCAGCAGGGCGATCCTGAGCCCTCACGAGTGGTCCTTGAATCCTTCAGTGGGAAAAGAGATCTTCCTTCGCTGGGGTCAGCTGAGCTGCGATCCGTTTGCTTCCCCTTTCAACCACAAATGCAGCTGGTATTTTGCCATGATTCCCCCAAATGGGAAGTCAAATGGGAAGTCTCCCAGGGATGCTCTGGTCCACTCTTGGCCCCCAGGTCTCCTTTATGTCTATCCTCCCTTGCTTCTCATTCCCAGAGTACTTCAGAAAGCTCATCGCCTCAAGGCCACCTTGATCCACATCACCCCCTTCTGGCCTTGGTGGGTGTGGTTTCCCCTTCTTTGGTCTCATTTGAAGTACCACCCTTGGATGCGAGATTCTATTCTGGATCTAATTTCCCATCCCTCCCAACAGCTTGGTTTGTCGACTTCCAGTAATCCTGAAGCAGGCTATCTTCTTCCGTGAAGAACATTAACCTGGCCTCTCAGAAGGCTTCCGCTAGAAAGATTTACATCAGTAAGTGGAGACTTGTTCTATTTGGGCTAGACCGTGCAATCTTGATCCTGCTGCGGCTTCCATTTCTGATATTTTGCTCTTCTTGTCTTTGATAGTCGAGAAACTAGCTCTGTCTTGAAACAGCAAAGTGCAGTTGGCAGCTATTTCCAACTTCCATGTTTGTGGGAAACCCGCCTTCGCCTTTTGCTTGTGTAAAGCCTTTCTAAAAGGGTTTTTTCTGCTCTGCCCTCTTGTCAAGAATCCTTCCCCTCCTTGGGATCTTTCTTTTTTGCTGCAAGCTCTCGTGCGGATACCGTTTGAGCCTGCTGCTACATGTGACATCAAATGTTTGTCATGGAAGACTGCATTTCTTGTAGCATTAACATCGTCTAAGAGTTTTGGAGTTGCATGCTCTTTCTATAAAACTGCCTTTCATGGCTTTTCATAAAGACCGAGTGGCCCTTCAAACCAACCCATCATTCATGCCCAAGGTGGCCACAAAAGCAAATTTGAACCAGTCCATTCAATTGCCAGTCTTTCCAAATTTTGCTAATTAAGGGGAGTATCTCTTGGATATGCTAGATGTACATAGACAGCTCTGTTTTTTCTTACATAAGACAGACTTTTCACAGGTCTGACCAACTGTTTGTGGCCTTTTCTTTTAACAGGAAGGGTCAGGCGATATCCAAAGTAACCATCTCCTGTTGGATTTCGATGTGCATTTCTTTTGCTTATTCATCCGAAGGTTTATCCTTATGGCCAATCAGAGCACAATTCCACTAGATGTATGGCTACATCAGTTGCCTATCTTGCCCACCATTCCATGGATGACATTTGTATGGCAGTCACTTGATCTTCTCCTCACACGTTTGTTACTACAGACTTGACCGTTCCCAGGAGCAGGACTTCCTTCGGTTCCACAGTTCTTCGACATGTCCTTCCATGAGGCCCCTCAGGATTTAGGGTAGCTGGGGACTCTTACCCAAGAACAAGGAATTGTGACATCAGGTAAAGAGTTATGTACTTACCATAACTTGGCATCTGTTTTATCCTATGTCACTGTTCATCACTATCCCTCCCTCTGTCCCCCATCCTGTTGGTTCTAGAGGTTGTGGGAAAGTCCTGTTCGGTGGTCAAGGTCTACCTTAGCTGCTTTCTAGCTTAGGGCAAACTCAGTCTGAGGGGTTAGAGGGCAGTAAGGGTCATGGGAGTGGGAGGAGCTCAAGCCTAGAAGCTGTCTAAAAAGTTGCCGGCTCGGATACAATGTCTGATCCAAGACCCAAGAGTGATGAATAGTAACATAGGATAACACAGATGCCAAGTTATGGTAAGTACATAAGTCTTTATACTTTATATGTAAAATTGAAATATTCATTTTTAGGCTTGCTTGAGCGTCTGCTTCCCCTGCTGGAAGTCCCGGCCTCACTGTTTGAGAATCACTGGTGTCGAGGGGAGCTGCAAACTCTGCATTCGTGATTGTTTTGATATTTTGGTCATGTAGTACAGAGTATTAAGGCTATAAACTAGTTTTAAGTTGGATTCGATTTTTTTTCTTCACTTGTCTGTTATGTGATTCTTGAGTCAGTGGCTTAACTACATTAATGCCCACAGGTTACCTCTGATGAGATGCATTTATCCCTAGTAGGTTTTAATTGGTTAACTATTAAAAACAAAAATCCATCCATCCACAACCCCTTTGCCCATTTTTACACATAGGGTCAGGATGTCACTATAGCAGTGACTATAATCTAGAGCCAAGGTTCACACTGCCAGGTGGCTAGCCCTGCCACGTCTGTTCTTCCATACTTCACACTCAAACAACTAGACAACATTCTCCTTGGCTTAAAGTAGGCCTTCATTTGTTGCTGCAGTCGTGCACATGTACTGTTTTCCACATTTCACACATGTTTTGGCCTCTCTTAAGTTGCAGAAAGTTCTGCTTATTTTTTTTAAATTCTCCTAAAACTCTATACTGCTTCCCCTTGTGTTTTGAAAGTTAAAACAGGAAGAGCTCAGGAGCTTTCTTTACTGGGACAGAGTTTTTACCCCTTATTTCCAGGATGCTTCATTTATAGTTAATCTGGCATAGGTTATTTCCCTTTGCAGAGGGACATGGGGTAGAGTTTTCTTGTATTAGCAAATGCAAAAGCAGGATGTTTGCTTTACGTTATGATTTTACTTGGAATTTTGAAAACAATCGTGCGTTATTTTTATTCCACATATGTTGTCTAGTGATTCAGGGCACCATGTGTCATAGTACCTAGCAGATACTTGGATTATCTAATTAGAAACAGTTTAGAAGTTTTCTGAACACTTGTTCTTATTAAAAGTTGTTGATTGTGTGAACATTCTGACTGGCATTGCATTTTAAAAATATCAGTGTTATATCTGAAAACGTCCAGTTATCCAAGAAAATGTCTTGGTATTGCTCTGTACAAAGAAATTGTTTCATTTATTTTGTTCGGTTAAAGAGTGGCAAAGCCTCATTTGTTAGAGGGGCTGCGTAATCATTTGACAAGTGAACAGTGTAGAGGATGGAAACCTTTTGAGTGGTAAATATGTTTTTTTTATTTATTTTTTTTTTTTTGTTTACCTGTAGGTCTCTTAACTGCTGTCAATTGTGGCAATGTGAAATGGGGTAATACACTGCAGGTGGCATCTACTGTCGCCAAAGTGCTTGCATTAATTGTCATCATCATAGCTGGAATGGTAAAACTATGCCAAGGTAAGTTCTGTAGTAGTTTAGCATCTGTATGATTACAGTGAATAAATGTTTCATTGGGAATTGGGGGTAGCAGAGGAGAAATCCTTGCAGGATCAGTCAGAATTGAGAAAGGTGTCGCTCACCCTTCTCTACATAAAACAGGAAGGCTTCAGGTTTTGTTCAGATGCTTTAATTTGTACAAAGACATCAGGATGGATAGCAGCATCTTTAAATACGAACAAATTAGTTAACATAGGCTACAGACATAGATGCGTACATCTCAACAGCTAACTACAAAATGTCAGTCAGGCTTGCACATGCTCAGTATTCATGCACTTGTGCAAGCCCTTGGATAGCTTAAAGGTATATACACACATTGATCTACATCCTCCCTCTCAAAAAGATTGCCTGGAACTTTTCTGAGGTTTCTGTCATATTCTGCTTCATCACAACCTCCTACTAGTACATACTAGCAGGAAGTCGTGATGAAGCAGAATATGACAGAAACTATCTACTGTGATAGCACAAGGATACCCAGAAAAAAATTTTGCTCCATTGCACGCTGAAAGACTTTACTTGCATAATTTATTCCAAATGACATTCTCAAAAATCTACCTGCCATACGGAGAATTGAAAGGAGTGAGCTGTGAGGATTTTTTGTCAAGCTGGATTTGCCAGAATGAACTG
This sequence comes from Protopterus annectens, assembly GCF_019279795.1. Taxonomy (NCBI): domain Eukaryota; kingdom Metazoa; phylum Chordata; order Ceratodontiformes; family Protopteridae; genus Protopterus; species Protopterus annectens. The sequence goes on from NC_056732.1 coordinate 725,240,248, forward strand.
TCTGCATCTAAGACAGAAAAAATAGTGGCATTTGGCATGAAGGCTGTGATGTTTTCGATTGTGCGCAATGGATAATGAGGTCTTTTTAGAGCTTTGTTCAAATCTCGTGGATCAAGACGTAGTCTGACGTCATCTGAGCTTTTCTTGTGCGCTACTACCATGGAAGATACCCATTCAGTTGGAGTTTTGACGGGACAAATCACACCCTGTTGCACCATTTTATCTAACTCTGCTTTTGTCCTGCATGGTTATTGGAAGTTTGCATGCTGACCTGATAACTGGACTGACCTCTGGTGGGTCTAACTTCATGGAGTACACAACTGGAAGTTTGCCTAGTTTGTCTTTGAAAAGATCAGCATAGGTAGAAAAAATGTGCTGGGCAAAGTAGAGTACTGGACTTGTCAGCTAACATGGTGGACTTCCTTGTTAAATGAAAGGAAGCCCGTATTCAAATTGTCTCTGAGCCCTAATAATGACTGGACGTGCCTCTTAACCACATAAAATAAGTCGTAGCTTCTTCCAGCAGAGTAACATGAAAGGGCTACTGAGCCTTCTGTTTGCATTTCTTCACCTCCATAAGCAACAAGTTTCACACAGCTTACCAAATCAAGCTTTTTACTTTTATATACTCTTGCAAATATTTCTGCAGATATAACATTGCAGTTGGAACCTGTATCAACTTTGAGCTCTGTGGGTTTGCCATTTATTCAAACAGTACAAAATACTTCATTCTTGGCCCTTGAATCTACTGCATTGACTGTTTCATGAAGCACTGACACACCATCAACATAAAGAGTAGAACTGCCACTGTCTAACTGATCAACTCGTTTCTTAAAATGTTCCCTAAATGTGGGCATTTTGATTTACAAAATCTTTTGAAATAATTCCATTTATTACATTTGTGGCATTGTTGACCAAAAGCTAAACATTTTTACTTTTTAGGTTCATGGCTATCACCACAATTATGACAGTTGGCAGTGAAACTAGGTTGGGGCCCTTGCTTGGAGTGTGCTGACTCACTCTTATGCTTCACTGTAGAAGTTTGGAATGCGCTAAAAAGTTCTGGGGAGACCTGCAGCAGTCTTGGGGAAACCCCATAGCTGCCTTGTGTTTAGGCACGTTTCTTTTGATAATGTGCCACATACTGTAAACATGAGCTTTTATCACTATGCCTTCTAGAGCTTCTCTCCTTTGTAAGCATATTCATTTGCGTTTCTTTGAGCTCCTATATCTGACAAATCTCAATGGCCTTATTCAAAGTTAAGTCACTGTCACGAAGCAAAATCTTTCTCACAGCGTCATCTTTTATACCACACACAAGTCTTTTATCAATTTGTCCCTTAAGTCACCAAGTTTGCACATTTTAGCTTTATTTCTCAGGTCAGTTATATATGTGCTGCAAAAGCTTCACCAGGCTTTTAATCCCTTGTGCAAAATAAGTGCCTTTCCATTGTAACATTTGCCTGGGGTTACACTCTGGGGTCCTCCCGTGACTCAGCCAGTACAACAATATGACCGTTTCCCCCGCTACTATATAGATAGCAGGTGCTTTCACAAATGAACACTCCCTTTCTATAGATTCTGACCCAGCTAAATTAAGTAGAATAATTGCCTTTGTATGGTCATCTTTATCAGAAAATGCAACCTGTATGAAAATGTACTCTTGCTCAAACACACTTCAATTCCCTGCAATATTACTGTCAAACACAAGTGTACTGGGTTTTCGAAATCTGTCTGCCATGCCCACAAAGTATACACAAACACACTGAAAATATGGCCCTTGTAACTATGTATGAACAAACTGTTCTGTGAGCTTGTAACAACATTCAAATGCACAATAAACTCTTTGAAATACTTTACTTTGTGAAATATGCTCTGTAATGGCTATACTCTGTGGAATATGCCTTGTAATGGCTGTACTTTGTGAAGTAGCTTTATTGTAACACTGCATAAACATGCAAACACTTTATACACTTCTGAAAGCTCATATCTATGCTTAATACAAAAATATGTATGCTTTCAGACAGTGCGGTCATTTCCCTTATTTTATTCATTTTATGCAATTTAGACTTTATTTCAAACATTTTCCATAGTAATTCAAATATTTTTATCAATAATGTACATATCTGTTTATGTGAATATCTTTTAGAATGTTCTGTATGCCCCTTTTTATATTATATGAATAAGAAATAGTGTGGAGTAAGATTTAATATTTAAAATTTGTTTCTGACCTGTTTTGCGAATTATGCACATTTTGGGAAATGATCCAGTCCTTTATATTCCACCAGCATCTAAACAAGAGCCAAGCCGTTTCTGACCTCATGCCCCAACGGCCTTCGGTATTCTTCTACTGACTCCATGTCCTTTAGACATGCCACTTCTGGTACCATGTTGCACGTTCATGTCTAATAAAACCAGAACGCTTGGAGTTCATTCAGATACTTTAATGTATACAGACACATCAGGATGGATAGCAGCATCTTTAAATACGAACAAACTAGTTAACCAACAGAGCTTACAAGCATACACGCTTACTTCTCAACAGCTAACTACAAAATGACAGGTTCGCATGTGCTCAGTATTTATACACTTGTGTAAGCCCTTGGATAGCTTTTTAAAGATATATACACACACATTGATCTACAAAGGTAAGTAGTATATTAGTGTGTTCTGAAATGAGGTGCTTGTATGTTGCTACAATAGTGATGTATTCTGTCATAGAAAACTCTTGGCATGCCTGACTGAACATTTTATGGTATATCCCGGATATTTCTTTGTAGTGTTAAGGTACTACTGTTAGAATTAGCTTTGTCTGCTACCATGGAAAATTTGTAATTTCCACAAAGTATACCACAAGGTATGTATCTATCCAGTTTGCCTTTGAGTTCTTAAATTGTCTGGATGTTGGCTGTTTGACTGTTAAATTGAATGTGGGATGCAACTTTAAGATTATGTGGATAAGGGAAAGCCATCACCAAAACCCATCAAATTAAATTATACAATACACACCACAAACACAGTTTAAACATATCAGCATAGTACCTTGCAAATCTTAACACTTGCTCTATTCCTGACTCTAAACTAATTCTTTAAATTTGACCCTAATCTAGATTATAACTAAAACTCTGATTGTAGATGTGATGGCCACCACTGCTGCCAGTATGTGAAGGGCACTAATATGTGTCGTCCCCACGCTGGGCCAGTAGTCAAGGAGCCTGAATCCTCACCACTGACACCAGTGAAGAACGTTCACTGGGAACAAAAATACATACACACAGTATTTCCAGATGCAGCTTTCTGTACCAAATACATTTTCCCCTTAAAACCACACTGGGAACACAGTCAGGGCATCTGGGTTTCTATCTCTCTTTCTCTCCAGGCCCCCAGTAAGACACTACTGGCACAGCTGTAGGGTTGAGCCCACAGACGAGTGTTCCAAGCCAAGTCTTCCACCACTCTCTTTGTGAAACCAGAGCTGTGTGTCCCTGCTCCAAGTAGCTCACACACACACACACACACACACACACACACACACACACACACACTCACTCCTGGGAAAGGCTGGCACAGTTTTGCCAGCTATGCCTCTCTGCCCAGACTATAAGGTAGGTACTACCATCAGAACACTCCACCGCCAGCTACTCTAAGGCTGTTACAAGGATACCCAATTATACGGAGTAAAATTGATACTAATACAGGTGGTAGTGTTTGACGAATGCAGCAAGGCTTTCAGGAGCGGACACAGTGTCACCAAATATAATTACTGTCAAAGGTTAAAATATTCTCTAAATGACCAGCCAGAATGAAAAGTTTAAATATATTTAGTAATAAATAATAAAAGAACATAACATTTTAAATATCTATCTTTTGCATTCTCTCATTTATTTTTCATTTTGTGATGCAGGAAGGCTGATTTTAAAGTAATGTAGAACCTGTTTTGTGATGGGTATATTTAACAGGAAAGCATCTTTTTACTGGATAACCATTTTGTGAGCTATGGGTAATAATGTTTTGGATGTTCCTTTTAGTAGTTTTGAGCATTTTGATATGTCATAATAAGTGTGATACATCACATGCTGTATCTTTTGCTTAATATATGTTATTTTAGCATGTTAGCTAATGTAAAACAGAATTGGGTTTGCGTAATGTGCTTTTTAGGAACAAAGTATTAAGGGATGGTTATCCAAGAATAAGACTATTCAGGCTGTTTAAATGCAAAAAAAAAAAAAAAAACTAAAGCTGCTTTCAGATCCTTTTCAAAAGGCTGTTGTGGAAAATAGATGATGAAATGTCCATGAACTTTTACAATATAAGGTGTACTTTTATTTCTTTAAATTTGTTAACTAATGACCAGTTTTAATCTCATCTGAGGAACAAGTGAAAAAGTAGAGCAGTGAAAAAGAATACAGTTAACTTCAGGGTGTAGAAATAAATATATACTTTGTGTTACATTAAGCAGTTAATATTTACATGTTATATAGAGGCAGGTGACATAATAAAATAGGTTTGTATCGGATCCCTATGATAAGTCAGCCAGACACGTTGAAAGAAGCTGCTTCATATATGTATTTAAGTATGTAAGCAGACGTATAGGCAATAAATTGCTAAAGCAGAAAATACCTCTAGATAAATCTGGCAGAATAATTTAGAAATGGTTGTTTTTTTTTCCCATTTCCTCAGAGCATGCTCTCACCCCAAAACTGTGTTCCATAAGTGATAGGTGTGAGTTTGAGATGGAGTGCTGCTAAGCAGTACAAGGGCTTTTACTTTCTTGTGATACTGTCACCAGTTTGTTTTTACTAGCAGTACTAGCAGCCCACTGTTAGATAAGCCAATGCCACTGTGTGTAAAAGTAAGTGTGCCATGTAACATCTTCAACTCCATGTAAAACTAGGTGTGCCATGTAACATCCTTGGCTCACATTGCTGCTTAGAAGCCATTGGGTATTCCTTTATTCTTTTCACATCACAGATGGTTTAAATCAACTTGCTCTACCATGTGGGTCGGTAAGTGACACAGCTGTTTATAGATACTCTGTTGTCCGATATCTTTTCTTTAAGTATGATGCCTGATAATAAGCAACCCACCTTCGGTAGACACTAAGACTTTATATTGCAGATAATAGCATCTTTTAATGGACAAACTTTCCCAGGCTGTCCGCCACCTTTTCACTTCTACGTTGCACCACACATCCCACAATCGGGCATTCTTAACTTGCCTTGAGAATGCTGTTAGTCAGAAAGCAGTACCAGGCTACATTCCTTAAAAAAACTTTGTCATGGTGATTTTTTTTTTGTTTCTCTTTCCATTACTTGATAGTTTATTTATTTATTTTTTTCAGAGTGATGTTTTTTGTCCGTTCATTCCTTCAGAGCTGGTTTCAGGCTGTGTTTTAATTTTGCATTGATTTCTTTCTTTTTTGGCAGTTGTCAAGTTTTAGCAGTGTTGTGGCTGTGCTTATTTAAGGCAGTCTCACTTTTTAGTCTGTCGTGAGATTGCATGCTTATCATTGTGGGTTAACTATGCAAACTGAGTGTTCATTATAAAACAGAAGGCTAATTTCCTCTCAGAATGTGCCTGCTTGTAGTGTTATCACTGGTAGGAGAGCTTGGTTTCCTGTTATATAACCCCACTTGTTTTGGCAAAAGCAAACCATCTAAAAGCTGGGAAAATGAAGTCACAAGGAATCAAATCTGGAAGAACGAAAGCATGCACCGAGTTGTATTTGTTGTTTCTAGGGAGATTGATGAAATTAGGATTTGAACTCTGATATAAAGGGATGCCTAAGTACAAGACTTGATGTTATATTCCTGAATGTGAAACAAGATCAGCTTTATGAAGAAAGCTGTCATTTTGACTGGTTTCTGTGTCAGAATACATGATGGGTTTGAGTACAGGTATAGTCTGGTGCACACATATATGGTGTTCCTTCTCGCAGTGCTTGTTTTAAAGTTGTTGAATACAAGATATTTATTTTTTTGTAAACACCTTTATTATAAACTATTATTTAAGCAGGCAAACATACATTAACAGAAAAGAAAACAAACCATATTAGCATTTTTTTCATTTATTATCAAGCACCTTTATTATAAACTATTACTTAATCAGGCAAACATACATTAACAGAAAAGAAAACAAACCATATTAGCATTTTTTTCATTTGCATACAACTACCACCAGTCCAACACTACATGAATTGCTGAATTCCTGCCTGCAGTTAAACCTCACTCCTCATCCTGAACATTATTTTGCATGTAGTGTTCCCACAATTTCTCATTATTTCAATGTAATTTTCCCCTCTCCTTTTCTAAAGATCACTCTTCCAACTGTTATCTTTTTTATAATATTCAGTACTTCCTAGTGCAGTTGGTTTAGACTTTGATTTCCATTTTCCAGTAAATGATCTTTGGCAGCCAACAGAATTAAACTTAAAGCTTTACCATGTCTAGGAAATTCAGATCCTGTGTCCTAGCGCAAAAGAATAATTTCCTTAGTTACTGCCATTTGCTCATCCAGTATTTCTGACCGAATACTCTGTTGGGAATTTTTTTTAATCTGCCAACTCATTACACTCCTAAAACATATATTCCCAGTTACCTCTTTCTTCCTCATCACACCTCCCAACATTTGCTATCTACCTGAAGAAAAATTCTTTGAAGTTTATTGGGATGTAAAAATACCTATGCAGACACTTCTGAGCAAAGATCCTAAAGTCTTCTGGACTTTGTTACATACATGGTAGAGCCATACATATTGTCCTCTTCTGTTCTTTGTGAATTGCTTTTTCTCAGGGACCAAAAACATTTTCACTACTATCTTGCTATCTATATTCGTAAACAAGAGCTTCCATTTTTTTAGTTTTTGTATTAACTTTTATTTTAGTTTCTTACCCCATATCCTTAACTGCCAAAACAGAAGAATTTTTAATCCATACACCTAAATAATTCATCTTATTTCTCTATAAATATGGATATTATGGAGCCAGTTTCTGTGTAGGTACATAATTCACAGTTATAACCTTTGTTTTATCTTTAATGTTATATTCTAAAAAGACTTAAAACTGTCTAAAACTTCCATAACACTGAGATGTCCTTTTCTGGATTTAACAGGTACAAATAATGTTGTTTTAAGCCAACTTTTCTTATTTACCATATGAATTATAGCTTCAGATTTCTGAGTACCTCATTTTCTTTGCGAGTGACTCTAAATATAAAGTAAATAAAGTGGAAAAAGGAGATCCCTGCATGGGTTCCTCTGTTCAAACACAAGTTGTCAGAGAGGATCCCTCCCACTTTAATTTTTGCTTCTTTATAGCCTCCTAGTTAGTCTTACTATCAGGGAATACAAATGCTTCCATTGCCCTACTCATAAAATACCAGCTTACTCCGCTGAATGGTTTCTCTGTACCAAGACCTACCAACAACAGTGGTATTTTCTTACATTCTGCTTCTCTCTGGATCATCATCAGTCTGTTCATGCTAAATGTAGTGTCTACAGGACTACAATCAGTTTCTCTCAACATTTAAACAGAGTAGGTTGCACACACAAAAAGCATTTGTTAAGCTTTCACTTGCTTTGTAATTAAGCAGGTCACCCATAGGGCTGTTTGTTTCTACTTGAGTGGTTACCTCCTTCCCCTGTAACTGAAGTAAATTTACTCTTACATTAAGAGCTGTAATACTTACCTTATAGGTTTAGGACACCTTAGGAAACCTTGTAAACTGCAGTAGCCCCGCTACGTTCGCCCTCTCTTCGCTCCCCTCCCAGCCCCCAATTCTCTCCCGCCCCCAGTACCTCTAAATTTATAGTACTATAGCCACTCCCCCACTTTCTAGATCCTATCTGCTTTCATCTGGGATAATTCCACCCACCCCCATTCTACTACCTACATTTTAGTAGCACCTATTAGCTTTCATCTGGCATTCTCCCATCCCCCCTTCCAGTACCTTTACCTCACCACTCTGTCTTCTGGTGTTGCATCACCAGGTAAAACAGTTCCTTAACTCATTAGCCGAATCACAGATGATATACTTCTCTTTACTACCCCTCTTGTTCATACCATAACCTCCTTACCTTGTATGAAAAACAGTTTCTCACAGGATTTCAGGTCCCAAAAGGCCATACTATCACCCCAGCTGTAAATCCTTCCACCTTCAACCATATTTACAGTACCAGATCCTATCCAACATCTTGTTCAGTCTATCAACATCTCAGCCCCAGGCACATTAGCTCTAGATCCAAACACTACCACAAACTAATAAACAAATTCCTGAAGTTCATCACCAAGTATAGACTCAACCTTATACTTGGTGGTGATATTCACCCCAACCCTGGCCCACTCACTTCAGATACACATACCCCCTCTACTTGCAATCTAAGCTACAAACCTACAATTAATAGGCCAACTATCTCTCTCGTAGTCTGTCATCTCAATATTAGAAGCATTAATAACAAGGTACATGAATTGCATGCACTTCTGGATGTCCACTCCCCTGAAATTCTCTGTTTATCTGAAACCTGTTTAAAACCTAACACTAAAGACAATGAAGTGTTACCACCTGGGTACAACATACACAGGCTGGATCGTGCTTCGAGCAAGGGGGGGTGGTGTAGCTGTACTCTAAATCTGAGTTGAATGTCACCATAGATGTAATACAACCACCTCAGATTAATAACTCAGATAATTAATAATTCTTGCCACCAAATTGCAACTTAATAAAAATAAATGCATTAATATCATCTGTATGTACATTCCCCCAGGTAACAATATATCTACATTTGAAGATATCCTGTACTGGCTATCATGTCACTACCCCCAAGAAACCCTACTATGTGGAGACTTTAACATAGACTGGGGCACCTGTTCCTCAGAATCCCCAACCACCCATATTAACCTGCATACATTTACACAAATCATATCCACCCCTACCAGGATAGGTAAACCCAACCAAAAAGAAAGTATACTTGACTGGGTACTCATAAACAGTCACCCCCAACTGTGTACACCTCTGGGTACCCTCCTTAATGGCCTAAGCGATCACTTTCTTACATATGTAATTAAGCACAAAACCATTAATTCCCAACAACCCTTACTCAGAAAGGTTAGAAACAATAAAAACTTTGACCCTGCCAAATTCCAACAAGAACTAAACTCATGTAATTGGTCTGTTCTAAAACACCTCCCCTTAGAGGAAGCAGTAGCATACTTTAACAACAAATTCCTTGAGATCCTTGATTTGCAAGTACCTGTTCGTTCAAAGAGAACCAAGGCAAAAACTGCACCATGGCTTTCTATAGAGTCTAAACTCAAAATTACCTTTAGAAACAAAGCAGGGGCTTTATGGCGTTCTTCTAAAGACCCTCAAGATCACATTAAATACAGGCAATCCAGGAACGAAACCAAAAAATCAATTTTACAAGACAAAAAACAATACTACTGTAATTTACAGACAGTAAATCAAAATAACCCTCAGAAGTTTTGGGCAGGTTTAAATAATCTACTACATCCTGGACAAACTTCAACCCCAATCCCTGCTGCTACTATTGATAAAAACCCCTGAAGATGTTTCTGATAGTTTTAACCAATTCTGTACTGAGACAATTCAAGCCCTAGCTAGCCAACTACCTCCTAGCTCCCCTGGTCCTGAAAGTAGCACCCCTAGAAACCTACTGCTCAGCTTCCAACCAGTCGCCACTTCACTTATCCGTACCTTGATCAAAAAATTAAAACCCACTACACTTTCTGCTGATCAACTCCCTGCCGAGTACCTACAAAAATCAGCTGATGCTATTGCTTACCCCCATCTCAATACTAATCACTCGAACCATAGTAGAAGCTAAAATTCCCACCATCTGGAAAATATCCTGTGTAATCCCACTTCACAAAGGAGGCAGCTCTACTGAATTGTCCAATTATAGGCCAGTAGCTATACTCTCTCCACTTGCAAAGATTATGGAAAACTGTATTCATAGACATGTCATGCACCACCTAATCCAGAATCGCCTTATGACAGACACTCAACATGGCTTCCGTCCTCATCACAGCACTACTTCAGCCCTCCTAGCCTTTACCAACACCATAAACCATAATCACAACAATAATTATATATCCTCAGCCCTCTTTTTGGATCTTTCCAAGGCATTCGATATGGTTGATCACCAACTTTTAATCCACACCCTGCAAACATTCTGTCTAGATACTGGAGCCCTCCAATGGTTTCAATCCTACCTGAATGGTCGACAGCAGGCTGTCCTCTGGCAGAACAAACTGTCTAACCTTCTACCTAACACCCTTGGAGTACCACAAGGCTCTATACTAGGGCCCTTGCTGCTTCGTGTTTCACTGTTGCAGTCATAACTGTAGGGTACTCCTGCCGGCAGGCAGCCCGAGGTCAGCCAGAATATCAAAGTCTGGGTCCGGCGTCGGCTGTATCAGCTAGAACCCTGACGTCAGAACGTATGGGTATAAGGCCGACAGCCGACGCCATCTTCTCCAGTCTTTCTTGCCATGCGGTGCAAAGCAGTTCGCTAGTTGTTGGTTGGCGTTTTCAAGACAACGTGGTGTGATTGTCGTCGGTCCGAAGTTTTTACTTCTCTTCTCAAAGCTAAGTACCCCGTTGGGGAAACTTTTTTCTTGCTCCTCCAATGTCAGAAAAAGTTAATAATTGTGTATCGTGTTGAAAACAAATACCTCATAAAGATTTCCACTCTTACTGTCTACCTTGCCTAGGCCCTGACCACGACGTTTCTTGTTGTCTGTTCTGTGCCAGGTTTAATTCTCACACTATCAAGCATAGGTACGATTGGGCCTTGAATTACTTCGGTAGGCGATTTAATTATAGAATGTCGTCGGAACCGACTACCGCATTTCAGAAGAAGCGCAAAGACAAGGACAGGCCTCCGAGGTCCAAACAGGACACGTTGCAGCCGGAGCCAGCTTCGGGTTTGGCGGTCGTCAGTGAGGTGCTTTTGCAGCCCCTGTCGTCCGCCACTTCAGAACCGATGGCCGACACGGACTCACATGGTGAGCCAACTAGGCCTAGTAATTTGTCTGCTGCAGGACCTTCGGACGTCGCTCCTTCAGATGGGTCCGGAACCGCTGTGCAGGTACCGGCTTCTGAGGGGGTCTTCAGGCCTTCACACATTACTATATCCACAAAGCCAAAACCTAAGTCAAAGACTCCTGTTAAACCCAGACATTCTACTCAAGCTTCTTCGGATACAGCTCCCAAGACTCAGAAACAATTACTTCGGATGGCTGAGGATTTATTAACTATGATAAGGGGCTCTCACCCTCCTCCTGAGAAAAGGCCTAGACAGGATATCCCTTATGATTCCTCTGATCAGGCTTCTGTATCCTCTGTTTCCTCCTCTGATCAGGATTATTCCTTCCCTCCTTATGAGGATTCGGATGCAGAGGATTCTGTTCCCTCTGCCTCCCCCCCTGAAGATTTCTCTTTTGGGGAAACCTTGCATGAGATGAGGGAGCATTTTCATTGGGAAGGTCAGGATTATTCTGCTTCCAAAAAGAGACTCGGGGAATTCCTTCTTCTCCCTCAGCACAGGCCTTTGGCTATTCCTCCTGTACTTGATATTGTGGATGATGCCTTCTCTGAAGCTAACTTGAATCCTGATTCCATGCCTCCTGCTCCTTCTAAGCCTGACAGATTTGACAGGGTCCCTGATTCACATCAATTTTTATTCAAGAACCCTTCTGCTGATCCTGAAACTATTTCGCAAGGTTCCAAGGCTGCTAAGGCCGCCTCCTCTAAGAATCCTATCCCCTCTGAGAAGGATTCTCGTGCTTTGGACAGGTGGGGCAAAAAGGTTTATACTTCAGCCACCCTTTCTATTAGAGCTTTAAACTGCCATTTTCACATGTTTAAGTATCAGCAGTTTCTTTTATCTGTTTTAAAACCAAGGATTTCTGCCTTTCCTGCATGTGCTGAGGACAAGGAATTACAGGATGTGTTGCATGCTACGGAACAAGTCAGCAAACATAGTTTACATTGTGGTTTTGATGCTTTAGAGGCTTCTTGCAGGGCGGCTGACTCTGGTACTGTTATCAGGAGACATGCCTGGCTTCGTGAGCAGAATCTACCTGAACAAGTTAAGGCAAAATTGCTAGATGCCCCTGTTCAGCATGATGTCCTATTTGGGTCTAAGGCTGAGGAGGTTATTAAAAAGATGGAAGAAAAAGCCAAATCTATGCAGACTGTAAAAGATTTCTTGCAAGTTCAGCCTCCTAGATTTTCCAGGAATTGGCCCTCCAAAAATTGGTCTTTTCCCACCTCTGACAGGCCTCAAAGGGGAAGATATAGATGCTCCAGAGGTAGGGCGCAGGCTCAGGCCTCCTACAGACCTAGACAGTGGACGACTTCTTCACCTCGAAGGGGAGAAGACAGATCTCAAACCCAAAGAAAACAGACTCAATGACTCCCTCTGTTGGTCTCCAGGTCATCCTTCCCTTGACGCCCCTCTCGGAGGAAATCTTACTCTTTTTTTACCAGAATTGGACTCGCATTACCCAGGACAAATGGGTGTTAGACGTGATTTTGAAAGGTTACAGATTCCACTTTCACACTCTGCCAAGGCCTTCAGGCTGGCCAGATCTGCCAAAACATCAATGGACAGAGGCCTTAAATCAAGTGGACGCCTTATTAGCCTTAAGGGCCATAGAACCTGTTCCACCTCTAGAGGTGGGGAAAGGTTTTTATTCAAGACTTTTTCTGGTCCCAAGGAAACAAAACTCCTGGAGACCTATTCTGGACCTCTCTATATTAAACACCTTCTTGGAAATTCCAAAATTCAAGATGCTTACACTTCAACAACTTCTTCCAATGCTCGCACAAGATTCTTGGATGGTAACATTGGACTTAAGAGGCTTACTTACACGTCCCCATAAGGCAACATTGCAGAAAGTACCTCAGATTCAAGGCAGGCTCGAGACACTTCCAATTCTCTGTACTGCCATTTGGCTTATCTACTGCGCCCAGAGTTTTTACCAAATGCCTGGCTCCAGTAGTAGCTTATTGCAGACTTCAGGGGATTCAGATTTACCCCTATCTGGACGACTGTCTAATTCAGGCAGACAGCAAAGACCTTCTACTACAACATCTGCATTTTGTTCAACGTTTTCTCCTACTGCTGGGATTCTCAGTGAACATAAAGTCACATTTGATTCCGTCTCAACAAATGATCTTCTTGGGAGCTCTTTTGGACGCAAGTTTACAGAAAGCCTTCCTCACTCCAGAAAAACAGTTACAGCTGGCTTCTATCTTCAAGACCTTGGCAGCATTAACTCAGCTCACTGCAAGGAAATTCCTGCAGGCTCTGGGCTACATGGCCTCTTGCATCCTGTTGATTCCAAATGCGAGGCTTCACATGAGGAAACTTCAATGGTACCTAAAGAGTGTATGGTCTCAACATTGCCACAGTTTGGATACAATGCTACCACTGATTCCCTGCCTCCAGAAGGAATTCCTTTGGTGGTCCAGGGCGTGTGTTTTGAACGAAGGCGAGCCCTTTCGTCTGCCTCAACCTACTCAGACCATAACCACGGATGCCTCGGATTATGCATGGGGAGCTCATTTTCAAGACAAATGCCTACAGGGTTCTTGGACAAACAAACACCTTCTATGGCACATCAACTTGAAAGAAATGTTAGCAGTCCAGAATGCTCTTCTAGCCTTCCAGGCCCTTTTGAAGCCAGGACCTCTGCTAATCCGGACAGACAACACCACAGTCATGTGGTACATAAACAAGCAAGGGGGCGCTCATTCTTACCCCCTTTGCAGGCTTGCCATGACCTTATGGGATACAGCCCTAAAGTTGAATCTGGATCTTCAGGCACAGTTCATTCCAGGAAAACAAAATCTCTTAGCAGACAGCCTAAGCAGAAACATTTTGGATCCTCACGAATGGATGTTGGACCCCAATTTATTCAGCAAGATAACTGCAGTTTGGGGCTGTCCTCAGATCTATTTGCATCTCATCTCAACCATCAGTTGCCTCTCTCTTGCACCAGGTCCTTCCACAAGACAGCTTGGAAAGTGGACGCCCTGTCATTCAGTTGGAGGAATCTTTCGGGATATGCCTTCCCCCCCCTCTTCCTCTTCTGCCTCGGGTATTGCTAAAGATAAAGCTGGACAAACCCAGTCTAATCATTTTGATAGCTCCAAATTGGCCTTGTCAGTTTTGGTACCCTACTCTACTGCATCTTTCGTTGGTACCTCCTTGGAATCTTCCTCTGACCGATTCTCTACTGTCCCAGCATCAGGGTCAGGTATTTCACTCTCAAATCAAGACTCTCTGTCTGGCAGCTTGGCTCATCAAAGGCAATTGATCCCTTCTTCTCTTCCTAAACAAGTTCTGGATGTTCTTTTGGAAGCTAGGCGTCCTAGTACTAGGAAATCTTATGCTTCTAAATGGAAAAGATCTTGTATTTGGATGCAGGATCGTGGCTCTGATCCTTTAATACCAGATATTTCATCTATCTTACTTTATCTCTCAGACCTTTTGATTAAAGGTCTTTCATTTTCTTCCATTAAAATTCATGCTTCTGCTATTTCAGCACATTTCAATTGTGATCCTCCCATTTTTTTCCCACCAGTTGGTCAGACAATTTCTGAGAGGAGCTAAGAATTTAAAACCCCCTAGAACTCCTCCTGTCCCTTCTTGGGATCTCAATTATGTCTTGGAAAAGCATACTTTGCCTCCTTTTGAGCCTGCTGCCTCTGCGGACATTAAGTTCTTATCTTGGAAGACAGCTATCCTGTTGGCCTTGACTTCTGCCAGAAGGGTGTCAGAGCTTCAAGCCCTCATGGCCGTGGAACCATACCTCATCTTTCATCAGGACAGAGTTTCCTTGAGGACCAATCCTACATTTATGCCTAAGGTAGTCTCTAGAGTGGCTCTAAATCAGACTAGCCACCTTCCTACCTTTTTTCCTAAACCCCAAAATGGGGGGGAAAGGATCTTACATTCATTAGACGTACACAGACAGCTACGATTTTACCTGGACAAAACTAAAAGTTTCAGAAAATCAGATCAATTGCTTATTTCCTTTGCTTCCAGTTCTCTTGGTAAAGCCATTTCTAAGCAGACTATTTCCAAATGGATTGCTCATGGTATAAGATATTGTTACTCTCATCATGGGAAACAAATTCCAGGTTCCGTCAGGACTCATTCTACTAGGACAGCTGCCACTTCAGCAGCCTTTCTCAGAGGGGTTCCTACCAAAGACATTTTGGAGGCTGCCACTTGGAGCTTGGTGCATACTTTTTCCAAGCACTATAACCTCCCTTTGTACTCTAAGTCTAGGGCAGGCTTTGCCTCTGCTGTTTTGCAGGGTCTTCTAGCTGCTCCTTCTTCCTCATAACCTCCTCACGTATTCTCAGCTTTGGGATTCTGCCCTACAGTTATGACTGCAACAGTGAAACACGAAGAACATAGTACAGTTGTGTATACCTACCATAAATGTAGATGTTCGAGTGTCTTCACTGTTGCAGTCGGTGTTTCCCTCCCTCCAGACCCCTCTTGTTTCTACTTGCTTACTGTATTCTCCTTTCCACTACCTTTTTGGTGTATTTGTGTTTCCTTTGAGACACCTTTTTGTTTATGGGGGCTTCTGACATCAGGGACAAGAAAAGCTGGAGAAGATGGCGTCGGCTGTCGGCCTTATACCCATACGTTCTGACGTCAGGGTTCTAGCTGATACAGCCGACGCCGGACCCAGACTTTAATATTCTGGCCGACCTCGGGCTGCCTGCCGGCAGGAGTACCCTACAGTTATGACTGCAACAGTGAAGACTAACATCTACATTTATGGTAGGTATACACAACTGTACTTTCTCTATCTTCATTAACGACCTTTATGCTGTCATCCCAAAGTCAGCTGTATCCAATATGCTGATGACTCTACTCTGATGCTCAGCCATATCTCCAATAGAGTTATGATCAGCTACCCAGACCACCTTTAATACAATAGAAAACTGTCTTTCTGAACATCGTCTGATCCTAAATCCCAAAAAAACTAAAATGCTGTTATTTTCACCAACACGTAGGTCTACCGCTTTCACCTTTACCATAAAATCAAATGGTGGCACAATAATCTCCCCTGACCCATCTACAAAACTATTAGGTGTCATAATAGACAATAATCTAAAATTTGACCTACATGTTAACCAAACTGTCAAAACCATCAATAAAAAACTAGGGTCACTTTACAGAATAAAAGCCTTCCTAACCCCTCCAGCTAAAATTGCCATAGCTCGCTCTCACCTTCTTTCAACCCTTGTGTATGCATCCCCTCTACTCTCGAATTTAAACAAGACTGTTCTTAACAAACTCTCAATTTGCTACAACCACATTGCCAGGTTTGCCACTGTGCTGCCTTTTAGGATACATCATTCCATCAATCTAAATCAGCTTGGGTGGCTTGAACTACCCAGCCTAATCCAGTATAACCAACTGATTATGGCCTATAAAATCCTCTATAATCCGGACAATACTCCTGCACTTAAAAATATTATCACCCCCTATAACAATCCTAGACCGCTTCGATCCTCTAACAAACTACTAATTCAGACTAGCAAAATTAATAACACAGCTGGTGATTCTCTCTTTGCAAACTCTGTAAGTAGATCCTGGAACTCTCTTCCAGTTGATATTACCTTACTTTCCACCTTAGGTCAATTTAAAACTAGACTCAAACAACATTTGTCACTTAACTGGCTATGTCAATGTATCAAGCCTGGCTAACTCTCTCTAGAATGTGTAAAAATCTGTTAACCAGTTTACTGTGTAATTTAATTTAATCCTGAGTTGTGCTCAGGATTAACTGTAACCTGTGGAACTTGATTAACTTGCTTAATTATGTAATCTCTGTAAATAGTCTGTTTGTAATATGTAATGCTGGTATTATGTAATGCTGTATCTGCTTACTCTTGGAGCTTTTCTCCCCAGGCCACCGCTGAAAATGGACACGCATCCAGTCAGACTATCCCGGCAACAAATGTAAAATAAAATAAATAAATGAAATGTGGACGGTGCAGCAGTAGTGTTGTCACGTCACAGCAAGAGGCTCTCCAGTTCGGTTCTCTGCTGAAGTGCCTTCCTTGTGGAGTCTGCATGTCCTCCCTGCATTCATGTGGGTTTCTTCTGGGTGCTCCAGTTTCCTCCCACATTCAAAAACATGCATCTGGAGCGTTTCTCCCCAGGCCTCCGCTGAAAATTGTCTTCATTCCAAGTCGGACTTTCCCGGTAAACAAGTGTTAAAAAAAATAAATTAATTAAAGATGTTTGCCTCTCCTCCACAAAACCACATTGATCTATATCTGTCAATTGTGGCAGCACCTTTGTCTTTCTTTTAGCTAGTGTAGACATAGTCACTTTATAATCATGGTTTAAAATAGAAATGGGTTTATATGAAAATGTCTGATGGGCTTTTACCATCTTTAGGCAATAGAGCAACCACAGCTTTCTTGCAAGGTGTTCATACTTTTCCTTTAAAAATTTTGGAAAACAAATCTTCCAGATCTTTACACTTTCTTCCATCTGACTTCTGTTGTGAATACTATATGCAACTGGAGACTTTCCTGAAGACTGATACTGTTTTATCTCCTCTTCTGTCATCTACTGTCAATTGTTGAGCCTCATCTGTCTCTCTCCTTGACATAATTAAGGCATCCATAAATATTTCCATTTGTGCTTTTTCTTGATTTCCACATTTCTCTGTTTTATACAGATTTTCATAACATTTCTGGAATATCTCTAATACCACAAACAAAAATGGTCAAACTGAACTAATATACGAAAAAATAAAATACAAAACTGGAAATTAAAACCAACACGAGAAATTTATTTAACACAAATAACCCATTAAGCAGTAAGCTCTTTCGTCTTAACTCGTAAGACTTCTTCAGACTGAATAATGTGAACATCCACACCCAGTTTATAAAAACATCATATGACAATTACGAACACACTAAATTAGTGCTTTAACCCTTTCCTTTTCAAATACGCAACAAAATCTTCCCTGTCATTAAGACCATGTAGATAACAGGCATTCAGGCTTACTTGCCAAAGATACTCTAACCACCCATGCTCTTCAGCATTGAATATTTTGTCATAATTTCTAACCTCATACCTCACTTGGTTTTATGACATATTAATAAACAAGTATGGTCTTTTTTTATATTTAAAAGTTATTTAAAAAGTTTTAAATGGTGTTACATTACATATTGTAATGTATTAAACAGGATTGGGGTAGTTCTGATTGAACATTTAACAATTGGGTAGTTTTAATCAACATGGTGTATATAAATTTGGTAATAGGAGACTTGTATCTGATGAAGTCGGTTAAAGCAGGACAAAAACGCAGAGTGTTTTGAAGAGTTCATGCTAATGAAGAACTGATTTTAACTAAAGCCGTGTTTAGTTTGCCTTGTTGTGCCAGGATTATTTATTGCTTACTGGTTTTTGGTGACACAACTGTCTGTTCTACTTGTTTTTTTGGAATTTCTAACCTCATCTAAAACTAAGACCCTAAAATCCATTTTACATTTAGTAAGTTTATAATGTTTCCCAAGAATATTTTTTTTCATCCCCTATAGCCACAGCATGCTTATGTTCATATATTCTTTTATATAGCTCCCGTAGTACAACCTACATAAAAGGATGGACAGGACATAACTTGAACCAAATAAACCACAAATCTTGAGTTGCATGTATACTTTCCTTTCAACTCAATTTTGTATCCACTAATAAAGAATGTTCAGCCCAGTTAATAAAAAACTGACACAAATTACAATTAAAACACTTAAACATACCTAGATGTACACATTCCTTCTGAAAGGGCTGCAATTTTCTCTGAAACAAATGTTTAAAATTTTTGCCTTTTCTTTGTACAAACACTGGGGTTTCCCCTACTACTTTAATCGTTTCACGGTGGCATTTAAACAAGCTTCAATTATTGGAGATAATATTCTTGATAGCTTTTGCATCCACACTATTTGAAACTTGCATAGACATTTTAAAGTCCATTGCTGTAACAAACCCAACCCTTTTAGTACTATCTTTTCTGCTTTCTAGTATTTCATTGAATTTTTCTACAACCAAATTCTCAGGGTAACCTCTGCTTATAAACTTAGAGCATAAATTAGCACTTTCTCTCTGAAAATCTTCTCCATCAGTTAAATCATTTACCCTCCTTAATTGCCCTTTGACTATATTAACTTTAGTTTTCTTGAGGTGCATACTTCCATAATGTAAATAAGAATTATTTTGAACGTCGTCCTTGTAGATCATAGTCATTAGTCTGTCATCCTCTCTAAAAACACTTGCATCTAGATAATTTATATTCGCAGAACTATAATTAGAAGTAAACGAGATAAGGGCAGACATTATTCAAATACTGCATAAATTCACTTAGACTGTCAGTACCACCCCTCCAAATAAGAAACGCATTATCAGTAAAATGGTTAAAGAAAATTATGATCTTATAAATAATTTCAAAGATATTAAACCTTTCCCAACCGTACATAAATTTGCATAACTAGGGACCATCATGGCATCCATTGCTACTCCGTTGACCTGATGAAAAAATTTAATTGAATTAAAATAAATAAAGCTGAAAATTAAGTCTAATATTTCCCTCAACAGACTAACAGTATTTATGGAACATTTATTAGATTTGGTCAATTCAAATCTAACCATCTCCATCCCTTCTTTATTAGGTATTACAGTATAAAGGGACTTAATATCTAAGGTGACTAGCGCACCTCCTTCTTTGAGCCGTAAAATTCCAATTTTAGATTTAAAATCAAAGGAATCTCTCACATAGGTACTGATCTCTACTACTTGTTGCAAATGCTTGTCAACATGTATAGCCAGTGCTTCTGTCTTATTCCTACTGTTAGCCACTATTTGTCTCATAGGTGGGTCATTTAAATATTTATGGATCTTAGGCAAGCCAAACATATGGCTCATTCTGGGAGAATAGACTACCAAATATCTTCTGACCTGTTCAGTAATATGTCCACTTAAAAACAATTCTTTTATCTGAGCATTAATAAAAGAAT
This sequence comes from Protopterus annectens, assembly GCF_019279795.1. NCBI lineage: Eukaryota > Metazoa > Chordata > Ceratodontiformes > Protopteridae > Protopterus > Protopterus annectens. The sequence goes on from NC_056732.1 coordinate 725,260,329, forward strand.
AGGCTTTCTTCACGTCTGAAAATGTTACTTTATAAAAACTTAAGTGTGCCAACATTGCATTCATCTTCTGTACATATTTAACTCTGTTTAATAAAACTAAAGCATTTCCTTTATCAGCAAGTCATTGTTTAATAATTCCTGTAGCAATCTTTTTTCATTAACAGCCAAATTATAATAATTATACTCAGGTTTGTTCTCTAACAGCTCAATGATTTACTGTTCACAGAACATCAGGAAAAGTTCTAACTCTTTTTTTCAGAGGGAGATTGTAAGCACTGGGTTTGGGAAACTTCTCTAACACATTATTCTCTTTTGCGAACAAAAACATAACATTTAATGTTAAGTTGTCCATCTCGCCTACGTTCTTGCTGTTTGGGTTCGGAGCCGATCCTCTGCTCTAACTCTGCCATCTTCTATAGCTCGAAAGCTGTTTACTGGCTCGAGGCTACCCCCTTATCCCAGCATGCCCAGCGTCAGCTACCCAGATCTTGTTTGCCGCTTCAGCTGCGAGGTTGCTTCCTTACTGGCTCAGGCTTAGTATAGTTTTTCTATTCATATATTGTTTATTCTTGAAATGTCAAGTATTTGTCAGTTTGTTGTCTAGATAATATTCCTTTATCCCTTATCGCTTTCTTGTGTATTTTAGCTTTGTTGGCCGTCGCTCCATAACTCGCAGGCCTTCTGTTTCCCTTGAACTCATTTAAATTAGAGAGCCCCCCCCCCCCCCCCCCTTAGGATAGCCGTTTAAATTAGAGGCTTTCCTTTCTGTTCCTTAACTGTAAAAAAAAAAAAAAACCTTTCTGTTCCTTAACTGTAAAAAAAAAAAAAAGTCTATTTGTTTCTTGTTTTTTGTAGTATAGCTTTTTATTATTGTTGCTGTGCTTGTTGTTACTATAATGTCTAAAGATACCAAGGTATCTGGCTTCAAAAAGTGTGACTCATGCTGTCAGAAAATGTCTCTGACAGATGGGCACACTAGTTGTGTATATTGTTTGGGTGCAGTTCACCTGCAGGACTCCTGTTCTATATGTCACGCTTTTAGTCCAAGGGTCCTGCAGGAGCGCAAAAACAAATGAATCCTTCGGGGATTATTGAAGCCTCAGGATTCTCCAGCTAAAAGTACTCAGCCAGCGAAATCCTCAGTCTGTCAAGCCGTCTGCTCCACATTCGGAGCCGACTCCTTTACTTGACCAACCAAATGGACAAGACAACTCCTCCGTCGGCTCCATCTGCTATTTCGGAGCCGTCTCAGAGCCGTAACAGACTGAGGTCTCCGTCCTATGAGTCCATCCACTTGGCACCTCAGTCACCTTTGTTACAGAGTGAATGTAGCCATCATTCTTCCCACTCCTCTCGATCCTCTAGATTATCGGATCATGATGTGGAGAGATTAGTAAGTAGTTTGCTTAAGTCACAGGCACTGGCAAAAATTCTGTCCAGTCCACCTCAACAGGTATCTGCTCCAACTGCGTCTATTTCTGTTCCTCCTCCGACTACGTTTAGCTCAGAGCCGGAGACCATGGATCCGCAGGTAGTAGAACGGTCGGCACCGGTCATCATCTCTCCTTCGGTTCTGACGTCGGCTCCAATTACCTCTATTATACCTTCTATTCAGGGATCTGGGCACCGAGGATCTCTCAATGGCTCAGAGGGGGGGGGGAGTGGCATCGGACCCTTGTCCGACCCCATTCTCCCCCTCGGAGCTTCGGTGCAGGTGAGCTCGGCTCGAATGTCGGCCTCAGAGCCATCACCCTCGACGCAGAGAGACTCCTGTTTCTTCAGAGCCGGAGCTTTCTCTGCCTAGATGTCGGGACGCCTTCGAGGTCATGTGGAGTGTACTGTCCCCCGAACAGCTCTACTGCCAGCTCCATCCCCGTGGTATTTGTTCCAACCTCTACTCCTCCTCCAGACCCCAAGCATAGGGAACCTATGCCCCAGGACACCCCATTGGGTTATCCCTCTTCTTCCAAAGCCTCCCCTGATCACTTGGAAGAGCCTCCCCGGAAGAAGTGCAAGAGGAAGCACATAGACTCCCCTGAGTCTGTCACTTCAGATACAGACATAGATGAATTGGAAGGGTCCCCAAGGTTCCCCTCTGAAGATGTTTCCTTTCTGAACATCCTTGAAATGCTTACACAGAGGAGGGACTGGACTTCCCTAGCCCCTACTGAGGACGAGTCTGTATACCTGGACGCATTCGGTTCCCGACCATCCACCTCCTGGTTATCTCCTCCTTTCAATCCACTCATGTCTGTAGTGGCTCGAAAGGCTTGGTCAGCTCCAGATTCTGTGGAACCTACTCCGAGGAGACCAAACAAATTTATTACAGCCCCCCAGGATGAGCAATTCCTCTCCAAAGGTGTGCCCGTTGATGCCATGGTGGTAGAAGCAGCCACCAAGAAAGAGTTAGCAGAAACCTCTTCATCTGTTCATCCTCCCAACAGAGAGTCTCGGACGATGGACAGATATGGAAAGCGAATGTTTGCTTCAGCGACCTTTTTAATGAGGTCCCTGAAATGTCTATGCCATTTTACATGTCTTCAAAGGGATCACCTGAAAGAGCTTGGAGATGCCCTTCAAGATCCTACAGCTGAGGGAGCACCAGCCAAAGTAGCTTCTCACCTTGTGACTCTTAACTCCATAGTCAACTCCTCCATGAGGCTGTTTTCCTACGCAGCCGATAGAGCGAGCAGAGCGGCAGGGACAGGTGTGGTTCTCAGGAGACATGCTTGGATGCGGCTGTGTCAGTTTGCGGAACCCTTTCCAGTGTCCTTCACCAGTACTCCCTTTGATGGCTCTTTTCTCTTTGGGCCTCAGGTGAAAGACATGTTGACCAGGTGTGAGCAGGAAGGCAAGACTCTCTCTGCCTTGGGAGTCCATTTTTCCACTCCTTCCAGACCTTATCCCAAGGTTCGGAAGAGTGGAACGATTTGGTTCCGAAAATCCCAGGGACCCTTGCTTGACACGCGTGATTTTTTTTTCCCCAGGGGCAGAGGGGGAAACAACAATAACAGACACCGCCCTCGTGGCAGAGGGGGACTGCAAAACCAAGGTGACAGAGGAACCTTCTCCGCCAAACCCCTCCAGCATCCCTGAAGTGTTGCCCAACCACTCGCCTCTGGGGGCAGTCGGGGGAAGACTTTTATTGTACCCAAAACCCTGGCAAAATATAACAAGAGACAGATGGGTACTATCCATCATATCCGGAGGTTACAAAATTCCCTTCCATCAATTCCCCATAGAATTAGAAAAGCCCATCCCAGATGTCCCACCCAATCTAAGGGATCAAGCAGTCCTAGAAGTTTCAAGACTGCTAGAAAAAAGAGCCATTCAAGAAGTCCCCGCAGACCAACTAGGATCCAGAACTTACTCAAGATTCTTTTTAGTACCAAAAAAGACAGGGGACTGGAGACCAATACTGGATCTCAGCAGATTGAACAATACTAGATCTCAGCAGATTGAAAAAATCTGTACAAAAAGAAAAGTTCCGGATGGTGACGCTGCAGTCCATTTTCCCTTTTCTGGGTCAGGACAATTGGATGTGCTCGATAGATCTTCGGGATGCGTACCACCATATCAAGATGGACAGACGCTCCAGGAGATTTCTTTGCATCCGGGTAGGGGCCAGTCATTACCAGTTCAGAGCTCTGCCCTTTGGTCTCCCCTCAGCCCCCAGGGTGTTCACCAAGTGTATGGCAGTAGTCACGGCTCACCTGAGGCGTCAAGGATTCCAGGTGTTTCCCTATCTAGACGACTGGCTCCTGACTGCTACCACCAGGCATCAACTCTTAGAGGCACGGGGATTATACAATCACATTATGCACTCAACTAGGCATTACAGTAAATTTTGAAAAATCTGCCTTGTTGCCCTGTCAAGTCTATTGCATACATAGGAGCAAAATTAAACACAAAATAAATGTTTGCAAGATTACCACAGGAAAGAGTTTCCATTATTCATCATCAAGTGTTAATTCTAATGCAGAGCAAAAGGGTTCAAGTCAGACATGTCCTCCAAGCTCTAGGCTCCATGGCAGCTGCCATTCCTCTTGTCCCATTATCGCGTTTCCACATGAGAATCCTTCAGTGGCTTCTTTTCATGCAGTGGTCTTTCCAGGAACTACCCATGTCTCACATGATCCTGATCACAGAAGCATGCAAAAGGCACCTTTCTTGGTGGATGGTCTCCCCACTAGTAATTCAGGGCAGACCTTTCATACAACCCCTTCCGGTAGCCACAGTGACCACGGATGCCTCCTTAATAGGGGGAGGGGGCATTATCTAGGCAGGACAGTCCAAGGCACTTGGCAACCTCACAAGTACCATTTGCATATCAATGTCCTAGAAATGAGAGCGGTTCTCCTAGCGTTGCAAGCCCTTCAAGACTCTTCCTTCCGGGACCATTGCAATCCAAACGGACAACATGTCAGTGGTGTGGTGCATCAACAAACAGGGCGGGACCAGGTCTTACCCCTTGTGTTGGGAAGCACTCAGACTGTGGCAATGGGCAATTTCCTCCCAACGTTTTCTGATAGCAGCGCACATCCCTGGGAAATCCAACGTCATAGCGGACAGGCTCAGCAGAGCTATCTTCATGCCTCACGAGTGGTCTCTGAATCAGGAAGTTGCGGATCTTATCTTCCACAAATAGGTCGCAGCAAGGCTGTCCCCATTTGCCACTGCTCTCAACAACAAATGCAGCAGCTACTTCTCCCTACTTCCTCTTCCAGGTCATATACCCAGAGATGCTCTAGTCCACGATTGGCCTCAGGGACTCCTTTATGCTTTTCCCCCTTTTCTCCTAATTCCAAGACTCATACATAAAGCAAAATTGTTGGGTTGTAAAGTGATCCTCATTGCCCCATATTGGCCTCGACAGATATGGTTCCCGTTCCTACACCTCTACCTTCTGGATCAACCATGGATTCTGGACCCAGTTCCAGATCTTGTGATTCACCAATCAGGCGGGTTGCACCAATCCCTTCAAACTCTCCAGCTCACAGCTTTGGTTACTCCACTTCCAACCTTAGCCAGGCTTTCCAGTATCTCCCCAGCAGTCCGTGATATTATTGTTTCCTCACATACATCTACTACGAGGAAAACCTATGCTAGTAAATGGAAACGGTTTTCTTACTGGGCAGAATCTAGAAATTTGGATCCTTTCTCAGCCCCAGTCCATGAAATTCTTGAATTTCTAGCACAGCTTTTTCAGTCTGGTGCGGCTTCCACTGCCATTATAGTACAACTAGCTGCCATTTCTAATTTTCATATCGGTATGTTTAATTCTAGCATAATGTCTCATAAGCTCTGCAAGGCCTTTATGAAAGGAACATCTCTTAGGCCCCCAGTTAGAGATCCTCCTCTTCCTTGGGATCTCAATTTAGTTTTAGCTTCCTTAATTTTGCCTCCCTTTGAATCGGCAGCATCATGTTCTTTAAAATTTCTTTCTTGGAAGACACTTTTTTTGGTTGCTATCACTTCAGCTAGACGTGTCTCAGAACTTCAAGCACTATGTGTTCGTACTCCTTACCTGGTGTTTCACAAGGACAGAGTTTCTTTGAGGATCAATCCATCCTTTATTCCTGAAGTCTGCTCAGAGAACAATTTAAATCAATCCATAGATCTCCCAGTTTTCTTTCCTAATCACAGCAACAAGGCAGAATACAAGCTCCACCAACTGGATGTACACAGACAATTGTGTTTTTACTTCCATAGAACTAAGGAACTAAGAAAGTCAGACCAGTTATTTCTTTCTTATGCTTTCAACAAACAAGGCTTTCCAGTTTCTAAGGTGACCTTATCCAGATGGTTATCTGATACTATTGCCTTTATTTATCAGTTACGAATTAAAGAGCTATCAGCTAAACCAAAAGGTCATTCCACTAGAGCATTAGCCACCTCTGTAGCTTTTCAGTCTAGGTTGCCAATAGATTCTATCTGTGCAGCTGCCACTTGGGCAAACCCTCACACTTTTATCTCTCATTACAAGGTAGATATGGTCTCCCGGAGCAGAGCTTCCTTTGGTTCTACTGTTCTGAAGAGTCTGTTCCAATGAGCCACCCGGGATTTTAGGTGCTAGGGACGCTGTCCCAAACAACAAGAATGAAGGCGAGATGGACAACTTAACATAAAGAAGTTATGTACCTACCATAACATTCCATGTTAGTTGTCTTTATCTCGCCTTCCTTCTTGCGTCACTCCCTCCCTCCTTCCCCCTTCCTAGAGGATTGTGAGGAGTTCCCTTTTGTTTTATTGGTTGTGCATCTTTTATTACTTCACATGCCAGGTAATTTATAACTCTTTCCTTGTTTAGGTGTATTGGACAACCAGTTTTTAGGAACTGGCCACTCTACTTATGTCTAGTGTGCGCTATCACAAATGAGATCTGGGGAGCTGACGCTGGGCATGCCAGGATAAGGGGTAGCCTTGAGCCAGTAAACAGCTTCGAGCTATAGAAGATGGCCAAGTCAGAGCCGAGGATAGGCTCCGAACCCAAACAGCAAGAAGGAAGGCGAGATGAAGACAACTAACATGTAACGTTATGGTAGGTACATAACTTCTTTAATCTGAAGTAGGATATTCATTTGTCTGCAACCTGTGGGTTATGGATCCGATATCGGATCCGAACCGGCATGGTTTTTTGGTAACTGGATGTGGATACATAGCTCTCAGCTAAGTAGACTATTTTCTTGTATAAAAACAGAGAATTTTTTGTTTCTTTAACATTTTTGTGTGTAGTAGGTTTCCGTTAATATAGACTGTTTGAAGTTTGTTTTAAGTTACAGTAATAATTTTATTCCCTCCCTCGTCCCTAGCTGAGTGTGTGTAGGCCTGTGTGCTTTTGTTGTTTAAGTTACTTTTCTGTAACTTTGGGTTTTATAGATTATGGCTGAACAGCCTAAGTCTATAGTGTGGCCATGGGTTGAACACCTCACATCTGGTTGTTCCATTTGTGCAGGGTTCAAGAGGTCAAGCTGGTCTTGGCGGGTCTTTTACCGCCGGACTCGCTCCTCTCCCTCTTCGCTCGAGACTCCTGCGGCTGCACTTGTTGGCACCCCTCCTGCTCCTGGGACTCAAACTCCCGCTTCTGGAGAGGAGAGGGATGCATCTAAAAGGACGGAGGAGAAGTCGGCCCGCCAGCCAAGCTGCTTCTCCCCGGCTTCCCTGTGTGCTTCTCACGGGTCCTGAGGAGGAGGAGGCTATCGAGGAGGCATTCCAGGCCTACCTCTGTAGCCTCGCCGGAGATCTCTACCCATAAGGATGCTGATCTGGACGGATGATGAGAAGGTTCATCCAGGCCCAGATGCAGATGGGAGTGGGACCCGATCTCGGAGCCTGGATCCGAAGGATCCGGGGATCAGTGCTTTTGATGTAGTGGAGAGGGCTCTGTTGAGGGTCTCGGACCCCGGCACTTGCCCGGCTCCGTCCTCCCTCTGCACTGGGCCAGGCTTCCACCATCCGGCCCTGGGACAGCCATTGCTGCTGCGAGGACTCCTCTGACAGCCCCCAGAGGAGGCCCTCGCAAGCACGTGCAAAAGGAGGCACATTGACTCCCAGTCTCTCACTGAAGACACGGACTTGGAGGAATCATGGAAATGCTCCGTGTAGGGGTGGTCTGCCCCAAGTCTTCCTCTCCGTGTTCTTGGAGGCATTTCTACCTCTTGGGTGTCCTGGTGGACCTTATTACCACCAGAGTGGAAGAAACCGGACACCGTGGAGCCAATTCCCAAAAGACCGATAGGATCCTTAGTCCGCCCCGACAGGACCCATTGGAGTAAGGCCTCCTGTAGATGCCATGTTGATGGCGGCCACAAAGGGAACTGGCTCAGGAGAGTCCTCAGTCCACCCACCGAGCAAGGAGTCTCGATGATGGACCGCTTGGGAAGCGGATGTTCAGTTGGCACTGAACTGTTTGGCACATGTTATTCGGATGCAGCGAGACCTTATTGCTGCATAGTCCATTTCGAGGAGGACAGAGTTCTGCACTCCACCAAAATGGCCACTCTTAGGTCAGTCACAAATACTTCTATGCTACTCTCCCATGCGGGACAGGACTGGTCACTAGACGTCAGGCCTGGCTCCGTCCTCTGTTTTCTGAGCCCTTCAAGGCGCTCGTTTGCGAACCCTTTGATGGTTCTGCTCTGTTTGGCAAGAATCCGCTTCTCTGCACCCCAGAGGCCCTATTCTAGGAACCAAAAGGGTCAGAAGAAGATGTGGTTGCAGTCCCAGCCTGCTCGGACAACCAGTCCTTCCGTGGCAGAGGAGGACAGGGAGGACGCCCTAGAGGCAGAGGCTCCCAGAAACGGTCCAGGAACCTTTCTCTGAGCGGCCACCTGAGGGTTGCCCGACTGCTCTACTCTGGAGGCAGTCGGGGCGTTCCGGGGCACCTAGCGGCATGGGAGTCCATAACATCGGACCGCTGGGTTCTCCAAATCATATCCAGGGATATCGCATTCCTTTCCTTCACCTTCCAAAGATGAAGTCCCTCCCAGGCGTACCACCCGGTCAAAGGGAGGCAATTGGCCATCTGCTAAAGAAAAGAGCCATCCAGCCCGTTCCCCAGACCAGATCGGATCAGGGTTCTACTCCAGATTCTTTTAGTGCCAAAAGACGGGGAACTAAGACCAATCCTAGACCTCTCTCTCTTGAATCTGGCAGTCCCCAAAGAAAAATTCGAATGGTCACTCTGCAATCTATTCTCCCCTTCTGGGAGAAGATCACTGGATGTGCTCGATAGATCTACCACATCCTGATGGACAGGCGCCCAGGAGGTTTCTCCGGCTGGGAGCCAGTCACTACCAGTTCGGGTCCTTCCCTTTGGTCTCACCACAGCCCCAGGGTGTTTACCAAAGTACTAGCAGTGGTAGCGGCCCACCTGAGGCTTCAGGGGTGCAGGTCTTTCCCTACCTGGACGACTGGCTCCTCCAACAAGGCATCTACTTCTCTTGGCGAGACTCCTTTCTCCATCTTGCTCCATTTCTGGGCATCACAATAAATACAAACAAGTCCAACCTGGCGCCACACAGCTCTTAGATTTCATAGGGGCCAGACTAGACACAAGGAGTCTGAGCCTTCCTCACTGCGGACAGAGTTCTAAATCTGCAGCTCCAGGTGCGGGCCATTCTCCATTCAAGTTCTGTTCCAGCGGAGTTGGTCCTGAGGGCTCTAGGGTCCATGGCTTCGCTATAGCACTTCTTCCTCTTGCCAGGCTCAATATGCATTCTACAGTGGGCGCTCTTAGTACAGTGGTCATACCTTGCTCTCCCATGCATCATCCCATAGCCATCAGCAAGGCTTGCAGCCGGTCCCTCTTGTGGTGGCTCCACTCCCGGATCTCCACGAGGGTCGCCCATTTTGTGCTTCTCCCCTCTCGCCACGGTGACCACGGGCCTCCGCCTGGGTGGGGGCACTCGGACAGTCCAAGGCACGTGGGCGATTCAGAGACCTTACTGCATATCAATGTTCTAGAGATGAGAGCAGTGCTCTTAGCGTTGCTAGCACTTCAGGACTTTCTTCCCTTGGGAACAATTGCGATTCAATCGGACAATATGTCTGTTGTCTGGTACATCAACAAGCAAGGGGAACAAGGTCATACCCTCTTTGTCGAGAGGCCATGAGAGTTTGGGAATGGGCAATTTCCACCAATCGCTTTCTCACACATTCGGGGTCCAACATCCTAGCGGACAAGCTCAGTCGCACCATTCTGACCCCTTGTGGTCTCTCAATTGTCAAGTGGGGAACCCTTCATGCGATCTCTTTGCTTCTCCCTCAAACACCAAGTGCGACAGTTTTTTGCTCTAATACCTCCTCCTGGTGCATGCTTGGCCACCCGGTCTTCTGTATGCCTATCCACCCTTGCCTCTGATGCTGCAAGTTCTTCAGAAAGCCTCTCGGGTGGGTTGCAGAATGATTCTCATTGCTCCATTCTGGCCTCGACAGATCTGGTTCCCCTTTCTAAGGTCTCACTCGGTGAATCCTCCTTGGATTCTAGATCCCATTCGGATCTCATATCCCATCCATCCTGCATTCCTCCTCCGAACCTGGACAACCTGAAGCTGACGGCAGCTGCTCCAGTTCCACTCTTGATAAGGACTCGGTATTTCTTCACGGTAAAGGCTATTTTGGTGGCTCATAAACCATCCACTAGAAAGGTTTACGAAGCAAATGGCAAGGCCTAAATCCTTCACGGTTCCTCTCCCTGTAGTGCTTGACTTTCTAACCTCTCTCTTTAATAATGGTGCCAGCAGTTCCACAGTCAAAGTTCAACTGGCGGCAATTTCTCACTATCACATTGGTCAAGAGTCTAATCCTCTTATGTCAGCCAAATTGTGCAAAACATTTCTTAAAGGTACTTTCCTTCTCAGGCCCCTATAAAGCAAGCAGTTCCTCCTTGGGACCTTTCTTTGGTTCTACAGGCCTTGACCGCTCCCCCTTTGAGCCCAGCGGCTCTGGATCTTAAATTCTTGTCCTACAAGACAGCCTTTTGGTAGCCATTACTTCAGCCAAGAGAGTTTCTGAACTTCAAGCTTTATCAGCTAAACCTCCTTACTTGGTATTTCATCCGGACCGTGTCTCCCTCAGGACCAACCCGTCCTTCCTTCCTAAAATCGCTGAAGCAAACATCAATCAATCCATTAACCTCCCTGTTTTCTTCCCTAAGTATGAAAACAAAGGTGAATATAAGCTACACTCACTAGATGTTCACAGGCAACTTAGATTTTATCTCAACAGGACAGCTGGTCATAGGCAATCCGACCAGCTGTTTATTTCCTTTGCAAAATTCAATTTGGGCAAGCCAATTTCTAAAGTTTCTCTGTCCCGCTGGATTTCACAGTGCATTTTATTGGCTTATCAAGCGTCAGGAAGGGGTGTTCATGCCCATTCAACCCGGTCAGTATCTACCTCGGCAGCCTTCAAGGCTAGGATTCCTCTAGATGATATTGCTTCATCTCATACATTTATTTCTCACTATAAGTTGGATCTTGCATCTAGGGTAGAGCATCCTTTGGCTCCGCGGTGCTCGGAATATCCTTCCATGATGGCGCCCAAGATTCAGGTAGCTGGGGACTCTGTCCCACAGGTTGCAGACAAATGAATATCCTACTTCAGATTTAGAAGTTATGTACTCACCATAACGTTCCATCTGAGTAGGTGTATTCATTGTCTGCAACTCTCCCGCCTCCCATCCCCTGGCCTTTCAGTTTCCTGCATATTCCTTGTTACCCTTTTAGGGTATGGTTGCTTTGGCAAACTCGATCTGAGGTCATGAGGGTAGAGCAGGGCATTATGGGTGAGGGGAGGAGCTGAGAGCTTGGATCCATAGCTGGAAAACCATGCCGGTTCGGATCCGATATCGGATCCATAACCCACAGGTTGCAGACAAATGAATACACCTACTCAGATGGAACGTTATGGTGAGTACATAACTTCTAATTTCCTCACATAATCTCTTTAAGAATTGATTAATTCAACTTTGTTGGCTCTATTGGCTGGTACAAAATCCCAGCCTCTACTTAGAATGCTGCACATTTTTTTGCTTAAATTAAAATTAGAAAGGTTTACTATTTTAAATAAGTCTACAGTACCTAATGTCTTTTGTAGTTATAGTTCCTTCTCTTCCAATTCTTTTTTGGAAGCTTCTTGTTTTTTGATGTATTTGGGACTGTTGCTATTTGCGTCCAAGTCCTGGTTTGGCTTCCGTGTTGCTGGTAAACTCTATTTGGCTGAATACTTTGTCCCCCTTGAAAAAGTGACGCATCTCCAATACCTGTAGAGGATCTCTGTTAATTTTCTTGTTGTAGGCTTCCTAAGTTTAGCAACAACCCTTTCAACTTTCTTTTGCCTAGGTCATTGTCCTAAAACGTTTTTGTGCTCTGGAGTTATCTAAAAATAGTTGTTAACAGCAGTCTTTCTAAACAAACTCATATTATCTAGATACTCCCTTATTCACTCTACATTTGCAACTCTTCTTGTTGCATGAGATGCCCCTTGATGTTCATCGTGTTTCACTGCTGCAGTCATTACACTTGGGTTATCCTGCCGTCAGGCGGTCCTGCAGTCGGCCAGAGTTCCAAAGTCTTGGTCCGGCGTCGGTTGCTGTCGCTTCTTCCCTGACGTCAGTGCACCAGGGGTATATAAGATGCAGCCAACACCATTTTCTTCAGTCTTTCTTGCCGCGCAGTGCCCGAAGCAAAAGCAGTTCGCAAGTGCCGGTCGGCCGACTCCTAAGATTTTCGAAGTCGAATTTCAGAACTGAAGTCTTCAATAAAGCTAAGTACCCCATTGGGGAAACTTTTTCTTGCCTCAGACCGATGTCAGTAAAAGTTAATAATTGCATTTCTTGTGGGAAGCAAATACCTCATAAGGATTTTCATTCTTACTGTATTCCATGCCTAGGCCCAGACCACGACGTCACTAGTTGTCAGTTGTGTACTAGATTTAACAAGTGCACTATTAAACGTCGGTTTGATTTTGCTCGCCATTATTTTGGCTGAAGGTTTAATTATACCATGCCGTCGGAACAACCGACGACCGGAATACATAAAAAACGCAAAGACAAAGATAAGGTCAGGCATCCGAGGTCCAAAACCGACGAAGCCTTTTCTAGGCCAGTCGCCGGCTCGCTGGTTCTCAGTGAGGCGCTTTCGCTGCCCCTGACACCCGCTACCTCAGAGCCGCAGGCCGCCTCCGACTCCCACGTGGAGGTTACTAGGCCTCTGGAAACTCAAGGTATTGGACCTATGGAAATTAACCCCTCAGATGCGTCCGGAGCTGCTGAGCAGGCATCGGCTTCTGAGGGTGTTTTCAGACCTTCACAGATTACCATCAAAACAACAACTAAGTCTAAAACTCCATTAAAGACAAAGAAACAATACAGCATTCACCTGGACAGGCCTCCATGCCTAAAAAACAGATGCTCAAAATGGCCGAAGACCTAATTTCTCTGATCAGGGGTTCCCATCCACCTCCTGATAAAAGGCCTAGGCAGGATACAGACTATGATTCCTCTGACCAGGTTTCCATTTCTTCTGATTTCTCTTCAGACCAGTGATACTCGGACTCTGATGCTGAAGAATCAATCCCTTCAGCCTCTCCTCCCGAGGATTACTCTTTTAGGGAAACTTTGCATACCATGAGGGAGCATTTCCATTGGGAGAACCAGGATTACTCAGAATCCAAGAAAAGGCTCAGAGATTTTCTTTTATTGCCTCAACACAGGTCCCTTGCTATTCCGCCTGTGTTGGATATTGTGGATGATGTGTTCTCCAAATCCAGATGTTCTTCATTCCACATTGCTGCAGTCCTAACTATTGGGTAGTCCGCTGTCCAGTCGGCCCGAATACCAAAGTATATGGCTGACGTCGGTCAGGGCGCATTAGACTGACGTCAGTACGTCAGGGTACTAATGCGCATGACCGACGCCATATCCTCAGTCTTTTTTGCCGCATGGTCCGATGCAGAAGCAATTTTGCGAGTGCAGGTTGGCGTTCTGAAAGTTTCTGAAGTCAGAGTTTCAGACCGAATCAAAGTTGGCTAAGTACCCCGTTGGGGAATATTTTGGTTTTTCTTGCCTCAGTATTTAACCGGATGTCAGAAAAAGTGAATAACTGTATTTCTTGTGGGAAACAGATACCTCATAGGGATTACCATACTTTGTGTATACCTTGTTTAGGGCCTGAGCACGGCGTTGTTGGATGCGCTCTTGTGCTAGATTTAACAAACGCACTATTAAGAGAAGGTTAGACTGTGCCAGGTTAGTTTTGGGAAGCGTTGTAATTATAAAATGCCGTCGGAGGCTCCGGCGCCGCCAAAAGCGCAAGGACAAAGCAGCAAAGCCTAGAGTGGAAGAACCGACAGTCCCAGGCGTCGGATCTTTAGAAGGCTCAGTGGAGCGGAGGTTTTGCCAGGTGTTTCTTTGGAGTCTCAGGGAGAGACTTTACTGTTACAGGATGTATCCTCGCAGGAAGTAGGCCAGGCTGAGGGGGCTTTTCAGGTGGCTGTTCTTCCCTCTCTTCCTAAGGTGGTTAGAGCCTCCCCTTCTGTTTCCAAGGCTTCTTTGAGAGGCAGGCCAAGTTTAACTTCAGTGGGGGTTTCTCCTAGTGCTTCAGGGTCTTTGCCTAAGAAACATATGCTTAAAATGGCAGAGGATTTGATTACTATGATTAGAGGTTCTATGCCCCCTCCTGATAAGAGGCCTAGGGTGGAACCTGAGTTTGAGAGTTTTGAGCAATGTTCGAGGCTTCTGAGTCTTGACTGAAGACTTGCAGGAGTATCCTCCTTATTCTGATTCTGATGTGGATGATTCTACTCCTTCAGCTTCTCCTCCTGAGGATTTTTCATTTTCAGAGACTCTGCATTCCATGAGGGAGCATTTTAAATGGGAAGGTCAAGATTTCTCTGATTCCAGGAAGAGGCTTAGGGAATTCTTGTTTTTACCCCAGCATAGGCCTTTAGCTATACCTCCTGTTCTGAATGTGGTGGAAGATGTTTTTGCAGAGGCTTCCCTCAATCCTGATTCTTTGCCTCCTGCCCCAGTTAAACCGGATAGGTACTATAGGGTGGCTGAAGCTCATAAGTATCTTTTTAAGAGTCCTATTTCAGACCCGGAAACTGTCTCTCAGGGGCCTAAAGGTGTGAAGGCCTCTGTTGTTAAAAATCCTGTTCCTCCTGATAAAGAGGCAAGGGCTTTGGATAGATGGGGAAAGAAAGTGTATACTTCTTCCACTTTAGCCATGAGGGCGTTGAATTGTCAGTTTCACATGTTAAAATATCAGAATTATCTCCTTTCACAATTGAAATCTAAGGTGAATGCTCTGGCAGAAGGTATTGAGTGTAAAGAGTTGCAGGATTTAGTTCATGTGTCTGAACAGGTGGGTAAACATTCCTTGCAATGTGGTTTTGATGCTGTGCAGGCCTCCTCGAGGGTGGCTGCCACTGGTTCTGTTCTTCGTAGGCATGCCTGGTTGAGAGATCAGAATTTAGCTGAGCATGTTAAAACAAGGATTTTGGATGCTCCTTTGCAGTCTGATGTGTTGTTTGGTTCGCCTGTGGAAGCAGTCTTAAAGAAAATGGAGGACAAGGCTAAGTCTATGCAAACTGTTAAGGATTTTTGCAGGTGCAGCCTCCAGTTTAGTAGAAATTGGCCTACTAAGGGATGGACTTATCCTGCTTATGATTCCCAGTCTAGGGGTAGGTCTAGACGTGGTAGGGGCAGAGCTCAAGGTTCTTTTAGGCCTAGGACAGGGAGTTCCCCTGCTCAGACTTCTGGTGAGGGCAGGGGTCAGTCCTTCGTAAGCAGACCCAATGACCTGCCTTTTCAGCTGCCAGTACATTCTCGCCTGGCAGCACCTTTGGGAGGAAGGCTGTCTCTTTTCAAAGAAAATTGGGATTTAATTACCCAAGACAGATGGGTTCTGGATATCATTCACCACGGTTACAGGTTTTATTTCCATACCATGCCTCCTTTCAAAGGCATGCCAGACATTCCTCCTCTACAAAGACAAGAGGCTCACAAGCAAATTTCTCTGTTGCTCCACATAGGGGCCATTCAGCCAGTTCCTGTGCCAGAAAGGGGCCTAGGATTTTATTCTCGCCTGTTCCTCGTACCGAAGAAGGGGAACACGTGGAGGCCAATTTTGGATTTATCTATCCTCAACACTTATCTGGACATTCCCAAGTTCAAAATGTTGACGTTACAACAGCTTTTACCTCTGCTGGGCAAGGATCACTGGATGATAACTTTAGATCTCAAGGAAGCTTACCTTCATGTGCCTATAAGACTAAGTTGCAGGAAGTATCTGCGTTTTCGAGCTGGAAATTCTCATTATCAGTTCTCGGCATTGCCCTTTGGCTTATCCACTGCGCCCAGAGTATTCACAAAGGTTCTGGCTCCAGTGATAGCTTACTTCAGGCTAAAAGGAATTCAAATCTATCCTTACTTGGACGACTGCCTGATTCTAGCTCAAGAAAGGAAGACCTTCTACAGCATTTGGATTATGTCATAGCAGTGCTAAGATGCCTAGGGTATTCTGTGAACGAAATAAAGTCCAGTCTAGTACCCTCTCAAGACATGTGCTTTCTGGGTGTGAGACTGAATACAGCAGCCCAGATGGCCTTTTTAACCCCGGACAAACAAAAGAATCTTTCCAGTTACTTCCATCAACTATCTCTTCAGTCCGGGCTGACTGCAAGGACAGTCCTTCAAGCCTTAGGGTTCATGGCATCTTGTATTCTGGTGCTTCCCAATGCCAAACTGCATATGAGGAAGCTGCAATGGTATCTCAAAAATGTATGGACACAGCACTGCCAGGATTTGGACACTGTCATTCAAATAATACCTTGCATTCAAAAGGAATTTTTGTGGTGGGCTCAGGAATGTCACCTAAACAAGGGACTCTCTGTGACCCGGCCAGAGGCGAGTCAGATTCTAACGACAGATGCCTCAGACATTGCTTGGGAGCTCATCTAAATGGAAAGTGGATACAAGACAAGTGGCCTGTCAGACTACAGCATCTACATATCAACATGAAAGAGATGTTAGCAGTCCAGTTTGCATTAATGGCTTTCAAGGAGTTACTTCTTCCAGGGCAGGTGTTGATTCTAACAGACAACACAACTGTCATGTGGTACATCAACAAACAAGGGGAACACATTCTTACCCATTGTGCAGGCAGGCAATGATTTTATGGGAGACTGCGCTCAGCTTGCAACTAACTCTTCAGGCAAGGTTTCTGCCGGGAGCACAGAACTCCTTAGCAGATGTGTTAAGCAGACAAATCATGGATCCCCACGAGTGGAAACTGGATCTTCATGTATTTCAAAAATTGACAGTGTCATGGGGAACTCCAGACATAGATCTGTTCGCTTCTCCACTAAACCACCAGCTGCCAAAGTTTTGCACAAAGAGGTTTCATCACACAGCTTGGAAAGTGGATGCTCTTTCTTTCAGTTGGAAAAATCTTCATGTGTATGCTTTTCCACCTCTGCCTCTTCTCCCAAAGGTGCTTCTAAAGGTCAGACAAGACAAGCCAAGGATGATTTTAATAGCTCCAGATTGGCCTCGGCAGCACTGGTACCCATTACTGAGGAGTCTGGTGAGGAAGCCTCCATGGCCTTTACCCTTGATTCCACACCTGTTGTCTCAGAGGGACGGTCACCTGCTCAATGTCAAGCTTCAATCTCTTCATCTAACAGCCTGGCATATTCTGTTTTGAAAGACAGCAGGTCTCAACTTCCTCAACAAGTTTTAAATGTGATTATGGAAGCCAGAAGACCTAGTACAAGGAAAGTGTACGCAGAAAAATGGAAGAGATTTTTATTTTGGAGTGCAGCAAACAATTTGGAGATTTCTGAGCCTAATTTGAGTGTGGCTCTTCAATATCTTACTGAGTTATTGGACAAAGGTTTGTCTTTCTCTTCCATTAAGATTCATGCTGCAGCAATTTCAGCTCACTATGATTGTGACCCACCATTGTTTTCGCATCCTTTGTTCAAGCAATTTCTTAGAGGGCAAAGAATATAAGACCCCACGTAGAGCTCCTACTCCTGCTTGGGATCTCAATTTTGTGTTGGAGAAACTTACTCTACAACCTTTTGAGCCTGTGGCTACTGCTGAATTGAAATATTTGTCATGGAAGACTGCTTTTTTGTTGGCCATTACTTCTGCAAGAAGGGTTTCTGAGTTGCAGGCCCTTATGGCGGTAGAGCCTTTTTGATTTTTCATAAGGATAGGGTATCTTTCGTACTAATCCTTCCTTTATGCCTAAGGTGGTTTCTAGTGTGGCTTTAAACCAAACTATTCATTTGCCTACTTTTTATGCAGATCCCCAAAATAAAGGGGAAAAGATTTTGCACACTTTAGATGTACACAGGCAATTGCGTTATTATTTGAGCAGGACTAAGGATTTTAGGCAGTCTCAGCAGTTGTTTGTTTCTTTTGCTTTGGGTTCGCAGGGCAAACCTGTGTCAAAACAAACTATTTCTAGGTGGATTGGGTTTTGCATTGCATTTTGTTATTCCCATCATGGCAAGGAGATTCCAGCTGGAATTAGGCCTCATTCCACTAGGGCTACTGCCACTTCTACAGCATTTCTAAGGGGTGGCCACTAAGGATATTTTGGAGGCAGCTACTTGGAGTTCAGTGCATACTTTCTCTAAGCATTATCACCTTCCTCTCTACTCTAAGTCTAGGGCTGGTTTTGCCACAGCTATTTTGCAAGGCATGTTGTCAGTTCCTGCTTCCTTATGATTTGCCAGCCTCCCTTACCTCTGCTTTGGGATTCTACCCAATAGTTAGGACTGCAGCAATGTGGAATGAAGAACATAGTACAGTTTTGTACCTACCATAAATGTAGATGTTCGAGGATCCACATTGCTGCAGTCCAATTACCCTCCCTCCTTCCCTCTGTGTTTAAGGGTGGTTGTGTAGGTGAGGTTATATTCTGGTAATTTTGTATATATTGTACATATTTTTGGTGCAGGTATGTTTGGAATTTTTAGTTTTGGCCTTAGCTTTTCAGGGTCTTCTGACATCTGGGGCAAGAAAAGACTGAGGATATGGCGTCGGTCATGCGCATTAGTACCCTGACGTACTGACGTCAGTCTAATGCGCCCTGACCGACGTCAGCCATATACTTTGGTATTCGGGCCGACTGGACAGCGGACTACCCAATAGTTAGGACTGCAGCAATGTGGATCCTCGAACATCTACATTTATGGTAGGTACAAAACTGTACTTTTAACCCCTGATTCTTTGCCCCCAGCACCAGTCAAGCCAGGTAGGTACTACAGAGTCCCTGAATCTCACAAATTTCTTTATAAAAACCCTGCTGCTGACCCAGAAACTATTTCCCAGGGTCCCAAAGGGGTAAAGGCTTCCACTGCTAAAAATCCAGTTCCCTCTGACAGGGATTCTGGAGCATTAGACAGATGGGGGAAGAAAGTTTACACTTCTGCAACTTTAGCAGTAAGGGCTTTAAATTGCCAGTTTCACATGCTTAAATACCAACAATATTTAATGTCTCTGTTAAAACAGAAAATGCTTACAAACTCAGAAGGTCCTGATTATAAGGAAATGCAGGATTTATTGCATGCAGCTGAACAAGTGGGAAAACATACTCTGCAATGTGGTTTTGATTCTTTAGAGGCTTCTTGTAGAGCCACAGTTACAGGATCTGTGATTCGAAGGCATGCTTGGTTAAAAGAACAAGGTTTACCTGATCATGTTAAGGCAAAATTATTGGATGCTCCTTTACAGCATGATATCTTGTTTGGTGTTAAGGCAGAAGAGGTATTAAAGAAAATGGAGGATAAGGCAGAATCTATGCAAACAGTGAAAGATTTCTTACAGGTACAGCTACCTCAGAAATTGGCCTTCTAAAAATTGGTCCTTTCCAGTGTCAGACAGGCCACAAAGAGGCAGATACAGACGCCCATGAGGCAGATCTCAGCCCCAAGGCTCTTACAGACCACGACAGTGGGGTGCTTCAACCCCAAAAGGAGGAGAAGACGAGTCACAACCTTATAGGAAACAGTCCCAATGACTTCCCCCTTCAAATGCCAAGCACTTACCTTTTGGCCACTCCCTTAGGGGGAAAACTAGCACTTTTTTCACAAAATTGGCATATAATCACCCAAGACAAATGGGTTCTGAATATTGTGTCTCAAGGTTACAGGTTCCACTTTCACACTCTACCAAGGCCAAAAGGAATGCCAGACCTGCCACAAAATCAATGGGCAGAGGCACAAAAACAAATTACAGCCCTCATGGACATGAGAGCTATTCAAAAAATGCCACAACAGGAACAAGGACAAGGATTTTACTCAAGTCTTTTCTTGGTCCCCAGAAAGGACAAAGCCTGGAGACCCATACTGGACCTATCTACTCTAAATACTTACCTGGATGTTCCGAAATTCAAAATGTTGACACTACAGGAACTTCTTCCCATGCTGGGCAAGAAGGCTTGGCTTGTTACCTTGTACCTCAGAGGCATACATGCATGTCCCAATCAGACAAAATTGCAGAAGATACCTCAGATTCATAGCTGGAACAATGCATTACCAATTCTCTGCACTGCCCTTTGGCTTATCTACTGCGTCCATGGTCTTCACAAAATGCCTGGCACCAGTAATTACATTTTGCAGACAAACAGGAATTCAGATATATCCTTACTTGGACAACTGTCTTATTCAAGCAGAGAGCAAGGACATTCTTCTAAAGCATCTGGCATTTGTAAAAAGATTGCTAATTTGCCTAGGGTACACAGTAAACAAAAAGAAGTCAAAACTAGTGCCCTAACAAGAGATACTAATCCTGGGTGCCAGCTTAAATACAACGGCCCAGATGGCTTATCTCATGCCAGACAAGCAAAGACAACTGACTCAGTACTTTCAATTGATGGCAACAAAAACCCAACTCCCTGCAATAAAAATTCTGCAGGCCTTGGGGTTCATGACAGCCTGCATACTACTAATACCATATGCCAGACTGCATATGAGGAAATTACAATGGTACCTAAAAAGTGTTTGGACTCAACACTGTCACAGTTTGGAAATAGTAATACCACTTATTCCCTGCCTACAACAGGAGTTTAGATGGTGGGCACAGGCATGTCACCACAACAAGGGACAGCCTTTCACTTTACCCACAGCCAGGCAGACACTAACAACAGATGCTTCGGATTAGCCTGGGGAGCACACATGGCAGGAAAATGTATTCAGGGCAAGTGGGCCGCAGACCAAATGCATCTTCACATCAATCAAAAAGAGATGCTAGCTGTACAAAATGCCCTAACAGCTTTCAAAGACCTTCTGCATCCAGGGCAACTATTACTAAAGACGGACAACACCACAGTTATGTGGTACATAAACAAGCAAGGGGGCACGCATTCCTATCCCCTCTGCAGACAAGCCATGACTTTGTGGAACACAGCACTGACGTATCAAGTTCATCTGCAAGCACAATTCCTGCCAGGAAAGAAAAATACTCTGGCAGACGATTTAAGCAGAAACCTCATGGATCCTCACGAGTGGAAATTAAATCCACAAGTATTCAGCATGAGAACACAAAAATGGGGGTGCCCAGACATAGATTTTTTTGCCTCCCCTCTGAGCTGCCAACTACAGACATTCTGCACAAGGACTTACCACTCACAAGCATGGAAAGTGGATGCTCTCTCGTTCAGCTGGAAAATCCTAAAAGTTTATGCCTTCCCACCTATGCCTCTCCTTTCAAAGGTACTCCTAAAAGCCAGACAAGAAAGGCCAAAAATGATCCTGATTGCCCCAGAGTGGCCACGCCAGCACTGGTACCCAATCTTAAAGAATTTGGCTCAAGGCCCAGCATGGATTTTACCTCAAATTCCTCAACTCCTGACTCAACAAAATAATCAGATCCTGCACAGCCAGCTCAAAACCTTAAACTTGGCTGCATGGCAGATTACTTAGCCAAGCAAACCAACACCTCTCTCTAAAGCGGTTATGGATGTTATTTTGGAGGCCAGGAGGCCCAGCACCAGGAAATCCTATTCAGAAAAGTGGAAGAGATTCTGTGCCTGGAAGCAGGCTCAAAGCTTTGACCCTCTTGTTCCAAATATTCCTCCGATATTACAATACTTAACTGAGATGCTGGACAAAGGCCTATCCTTTTCATCCATTAAGATCCACGCCTCTGCCATCTCAGCTCATTACAAAACGGATCCTCCTATTTTCTCTCATCCATTATTATAACAGTACCTCAGAGGGGCTAAAAACATAAGTCCGCCCCGGAGAGCACCAACACCAACTTGGGCCCCCAACTTTGTCTTGGAAAAACTAACCTTACCTCCTTTTGAGCCAGCTAATACAGCAGAATTAAAATATGTGTCATGGAAAACTGCTCTGCTTCTGGCAATAACCTCAGCACGAAGAGTCTCAGAGTTACAGGCACTAATGGCAGTGGAACCTTTCATCATTTTTCATCAGGACAGGGTTTCCTTAAGAACAAACCCTACATTTATGCCAAAGGTGGTATCCAGTGTGGCTCTTAACCAAACTATTCACTTGCCAACATTTTATCCAAATCCCTATTCACTTGCCAACATTTTATCCAAATCCCCAGAATAAAGGGGAGAGACTTCTGCACTCATTGGACATACACAGGCAGTTACGCTTCTACTTGGACAAAACAAAAGCTTTCAGGAAAACTGAGCAATTGTTTGTTGCATATGCTGCAGGATCACAGGGAAAGGCTGTTTCAAAGCAGACCATTTCAAAGTGAATAGGACACTGTATCGGTTTCTGCTACACACAGCATGGAAAAGCTGTACCTAGCAACAATAGGCTGCATTCCACCAGGGCAACAGCCACTTCAACTGCCTACCTTAGAGGAGTACCTACCAAGGATATTTTGGAAGCTGCAACTTGGAGTTCAGTGCACACCTTTACCAAGCATTACCACTTGCCTCTTTACTCTAAATCCAGAGCTGGCTTTGCCACTGCAGTGCTGCAGGGCCTCATAGCCACTCCGAATCCTTTATACACTCAGCCACCCAACCTCAGCTTTGGGATTCAACCCAAGTGTAATGACTGCAGCAGTGAAACATGAACATAGTACAGTTTTGTACCTACCATAAATGTAGATGTTCGAGTGTATTCACTGCTGTAGTCCAGGTTACCCTCCCTCCATCCCCTCTTTCTTAGCTGGGACTTATCTACACCTTTCTACCCTATACAACCTATGTGGTGTATTTGCTTGTAACTGAAGGTATTGTTTTTATTTTTAATGTATGTTTTATTAGCAATATGTATTGCCTACCTATTTGGGGGCATCTGAAATCTGGGGCAGGAAAAACTGAAGAAAATGGCGTCAGCTGCATCTTGTATACCCCTGGCACACTGACATCAGGGAAGAAGCGACAGCAACCGATGCCGGACCAAGACTTTGGAACTCTGGCCGACTGCGGGACCGCCTGACTGCAGGATAACCCAAGTGTAATGACTGCAGCAGTGAATACATTCGAACATCTACATTTATGGTAGGTACAAAACTGTACTTTCTGCAGTAATTTAACCTTTGTCAGCCTCTCTAAGTAATTACTTATTAACCATGTTTCTTTTTCTTATTATTTTGACCATAGTATTAAGTCATTTTCATTTTATAAGCAAAAAAACAACTGCAGGACAAACCTCCTTGGTAACCACGAAAACCACGGCTGGAAACACAAACTGGAACCAACGTTTCTTTCTTTTTAACGGATTTATTGTATTTTCCAAAGTCACAAAGAAATAGATCAAACAAGTGAATCAAGCGCTTTCGCCCGGGCACTCCCAGGCTTTATCAAGATACTTGTGCTGAATAATTCATTTGCTTATATACATACACCTTAATTGATTAACTATTTAATTAAAACCATTTTATTGTTAAACATTATAAAATATGCATCTGCTTAAAGCTATCCCCTTTCATAAAATAATTCATGAATAAAACGTAAAAAATGTGTGATCTAGTATGAATTCACATGTTTTAATTATTTAAGTGCTATTAATACGGCTTGCAAAGGATTTCGTGAATTTAGTTGATTAATGTGTTTCTTGTCTTCCTGTAATAAGATAAAACTTTAAAATAGAATTTTACGGTGCTGTGTAAAACCAACTAAAAGTAAAACATTTCATTTTGATTCCGTAGTGCAGATATAACTGTTGTGCAATTGTATTCTCATAACTTGCGTAATGCAACAATCGCATTTCACGGATTTGTACTTAGAAATACCTGTTGTTAAGCAACGATATCTTGTTTTTAAAACGAAAAAATATGTGTGTATAAACATTTGTAAACATCCACTTGCCTAAATATGCTCTTGCATGATATATAAATAATTCCAATGAATAAAATACTTAAATACTTCGTTTGTTTATAAAAAATATTTCTTAATTGATCCATCGACAAACATATAAAACCTCACTATTACAAATACATGAGTCCACAAATAATTAAATAAATAAATAAATACTTTGTTTCAACAACTATAATTCTGTTTTTAATTTATTAGGTGAACCTAGTGTGATGCTGTTTTAGATGTTTTTCTTAAAAAAATTATTATCCCTAAACTAAGATATGACTGTTGTTTAAAATAAATTAAATTATGCATGGATGTTGTTGCTGTACATATTAAATTTAATATACATATGAAAACATTCATTTTTTATAGTTGAAATTTGTTTTGTTTTTAATGTGTTATTTGATTATTACAATTGTTTTTCTAATCGGTTTGAAATGAATTTAAAAACTCCTAATATAAGAAATATGATTTAAAACCCAATTTAAGAAATTTATTCTTATTATATAAAATTTATTTGTTGTTTTTTTGTTCTTGTTGTGTGCTTTTTTTATTGTATTATAGTTTAGCTCTTCTCTGCTTAAGAACACTGCTTATACTCACATGTTCATTCAACCCTGGTATTTTTGATGAATTTAACTTGATTTGCCATACTAATTCCCTATATTCTAGGGATGTTTCCCAGTCACCCCCTCTAAAATCATTTTTAACCTGTTCGAGAACCAAGAATTTTAAAGTCATTTCTTTACATATTAATGAATGTTTGTAGAATGCATTTGTTTCTTTCTTACTTTTTATTTCATATAGGTGTTCATATACCCTCCTCTTCAAGGTTCTTTCTGTTTTTCCCACATAAAAACACAAGCAATGTTGGCATATTCCTAGATATACTAGGCCCTTTGTATTGCAATTATGATGGCCTGAAGAGTATAGACCAATATTTCTAGATTTTAAATATAATCCTGTATCATTAAGCATGTAAGGGCATTGCAGTGCCTCTCATTAATTTTTTGCTGTTTGTGGTGTTAGCCATTTCTCCTTCAAAGAGGTCTTTAAGATTATTATTTCTCCTTCTAATGAAATTTGGCAACGTTGGTATTAGTTTATTAATCTCTGTGTTGTTGGATAACACAGGCCAGTATTTAATAATAATGGCCTCTATATCCATACTGTTGCTATTAAAGGTGTATGCAAATGCCTGATTTCTGTGGTCTTTGTTTTCTAAGGTTTTGTTTTTGGTTTTGATATTTATTAATTCCTTACCAAGTAATGGTGAATATTGGTCTTTTCTTTTTATCCAAATTTCATTGGCCAGTGTGTTAAACAAATTAATAGGGTAGTTTTTCTCAAGAAACAGTGTTTTTAAGTATTCTACCTCAGCTTGGAACAAACTGTCAGTATTACAAATTCTTGAGGCTCTAATCAATTGGCCTTTTATGATACTCTTTTTTTGAAAGAAGGGGTGACCGCAATCAAAGTGTAGAAACATATTTGAATAAGTGCTTCTTCTGTGGATACTGGATTCAAACATATTTGATTCAATGTTCTTCATTAAATTGATATCTAAATAATGTAGATAATCAGGGTTGATTTCATATGTAAATTTTAAAAAGTTGGTGGATGCATTAATGTGGTCCATAAAACTTATAAATTC
Source organism: Protopterus annectens (assembly GCF_019279795.1). NCBI lineage: Eukaryota > Metazoa > Chordata > Ceratodontiformes > Protopteridae > Protopterus > Protopterus annectens. The sequence continues at coordinate 725,285,793 of NC_056732.1, forward strand.
ATCATAAGTACCTTTCCATAAAATGCAAATGTCGTCCAAAAATCTTTTATAGTGGACTATATATTTGGCCCAATCTGATGGAAAAATGTTTCAATTCCCAAAAGTGCAACACTAGATTTGCGTATGCCGAAGCACAAGGTGTTCCCATGGCAACTCCCTTGTTTTGCTTGTATAGCTCCCCATTAAAAATTATAAAATTGTTATTTAAAATGGTGTCCATAAATTCTACTAACAAATTTATGGTGTTGCCACTAAAATTTGTGAGATGTTCTTCATCTCACATTGCTGCAGTCCTTACATATGGGTAGTCCGCTGTCCTCGGTCGGCCCGAATACCAAAGTATTAGGCTGACGTCGGTCATGGGTGCTCAGATCTGACATCAGAGCGTCAGGGTATAAAAGCGCATGACCGACGTCATATCCTCAGTCTTTTTTGCCGCATGGTCCGATGCAGAAGCAGCGTTGCAAGTGCCGTTCGGCGTTCTGAAATTTTCGTACTCTGAGTTTCAGACCGAAACCAAGTTGGGCTAAGTACCCCGTTGGGGAATATTTTTGTTTTTTCTTGCCTCAGTTAATTCCGGATGTCAGAAAAAGTGAATAATTGTATTTCTTGTGGGAAACAGATACCGCATAGGGATTATCACTCTCTTTGCATTCCTTGTTTGGGACCGGACCACGGCGTAGTGGTGTCGGTTTTGTGCTAGGTTTAATAAGCGCACCATAAAAGAAGGTTAGATTGTGCTAGGTTAGTCTTTGGTAAGCGGTGTAATTATAATATGCCGTCGGATCCTCCGGCCGCTTCCTAAGAAGCGCAAAGACAAATCCTTGAAACCTAGACAGGTTGATTCGTCCGTTTCGGACGCCGGTCCTGCAGAAACTACAGTGGAGCAGGTGGATCCGGCTGAAGTTTCTGTTGAGTCTCAGGGGGAAACTTTGATTTTGCAGGATGTGGCCTCACAGGAGTCAGGTCAAGCTGAAGGGGCCTCTCAGGTTACTTTTCTCCCTTCTATGCCTAAGGTGGTTAGGCCTTCTGCTACTATTTCTAAGGCTTCTTCTAAGGGCAGGTCTGTTTTGCCTTCCTATGGTGTCCCTCCAGGTACTTCATGGTCTGTGCCTAAAAAGCACATGCTTAAAATGGCAGAAGATTTGATTACTTTAATTAGAGGTTCTATGCCCCCTCCTGATAAGAGGCCCAGGGTGGTGCCAGAGTTGGAAAGTTTGGATCAGGCCTCAGATGACTCAGACTCTTCTGCTGAAGATATTCAAGATTTTCCCCCTTATTCGGATTCTGATGCAGAGGATTCCACTCCTTCTGCTTCTCCTCCAGAGGATTTTTCATTTTCAGAAACTCTGCATTCCATGAGGGAGCATTTTAAGTGGGAAGGACAGGATTTCTCTGATTCACGGAAGAGGCTTAGGGAATTCTTGTTTTTACCACAGCATAGACCCTTGGCTATACCTCCTGTTTTGGATGTTGTTCAAGATGTTTTCTCGGAGGCTTCCCTTAATCCAGATTCTTTGCCTCCTCGCCAGTTAAACCGGACAGGTATTACAGGGTGCCTGAGGCTCATAAATATCTGTATAAGAGTCCTAGGGCGTCCCAGAAACTATTAGTCAGGGGCCTAAGGGTGTTAGAGCTTCTGTTGTAAAGAATCCGGTTCCTCTAGATAAGGAAGCTAGAGCTTTGGATAGATGGGGTAAGAAGGTGTATACCTCTTCTACTTTAGCAATGAGGGCTTTAAATTGCCAGTTTCATATGTTGAAATATCAGAATTTCCTCCTTTCTCAGCTAAAATCTAAAGTGGATGCTTTGGCAGAGGGCATAGAGTGTAAAGAATTGCAGGATTTAGTACATGTCTCTGAACAGGTGGGTAAGCATTCTTTGCAGTGTGGTTTTGATGCTGTACAGGCCTCTTCTAGGGTGGCTGCCACTGGTTCAGTTCTTCGTAGGCACGCCTGGCTTAAGGATCAGAATTTGTCCGAGCATGTTAAAACTAGAATTCTGGATGCCCCTTTACAGTCTGAAGTTTTGTTTGGTCCCCTGTGGAGTCGGTTTTGAAGAAAATGGAAGACAAGGCTAAGTCCATGCAGACCGTTAAAGGTTTTTGCAGGTGCAACCTCCAAAGTTTAGTAGAAATTGGCCTACTAAGGGGTGGACCTACCCTTCTTCTGATTCTCAGTCTAGGGGTAGATCTAGACGTGGCAGGGGCAGAGCTCACAGTACATTCAGGCCTAGAACTTGGAGTTCACCTGCACAATCTGCAGGTGAGGGCAGGGGCCAGTCCTTTCGTAAACAGGCCCAATGACCTGCATTTTCAGCTGCCAGATTCTTCTTCCCTGGCAGCTCCTTTGGGAGGAAAGTTAGCACTCTTCAAGCAAAACTGGCTTTTAGTCACCCAGGACAAATGGGTATTGGACATTATAAACCGAGGCTACAAGTTCTATTTCCATACATTGCCTCCTTTCAAAGGCATGCCAGACGTTCCTCCTCGGCAAAGGATAGAGGCTCACAAGCAGATTTCTTTGCTTCTTCAAATAGGAGCTCTATACAGCCAGTTCCTCTGTCAGAAGTGGGACTAGGATTTTATTCTCGCCTGTTTCTAGTACCAAAGAAAGGGAACACGTGGAGACCAATTTTGGATTTATCTATCCTCAACACTTATCTGGACATTCCAAAGTTCAAAATGCTAACGTTACAACAGCTTTTACCTCTGTTGGGAAAAGATCACTGGATGGTAACTCTGGATCTCAGAGGCTTATCTTCATGTTCCTATCAGGCCCAGTTGCAGGAGGTACCTGCGTTTTCGGGCTGGAAATTTACATTATCAGTTCTCTGCATTGCCCTTTGGCTTATCTACTGCGCCCAGAGTGTTCACAAAGGTTCTGGCTCCAGTGATGGCCTTTTTCAGGTTAAGAGGAATACAGATTTATCCTTATTTGGACGATTGCCTGATTATTGCACAACACAAAGACGAACTTCTGCATCATCTACAGTATGTGATGGTAGTGTTAAGATGCCTAGGGTATTCTGTGAACGAAACAAAGTCCAGTCTAGTACCCTCTCAGGACATGTGCTTTCTGGGTGTGAGACTGAATAAAGCTTCCCAGATGGCCTTTTTGACCCCGGACAAACAAAGAAGCCTTTCTCTTTATTTCCATCAAATGTCTCTACAGTCCAGGCTGACTGCAAGGACAGTCTTTCAAGCCTTGGGGTTCATGGCATCTTGTATTCTGGTGCTTCCCAATGCCAAACTGCATATGAGGAAGCTTCAATGGTATCTCCAAAATGTATGGACACAACACTGCCAAGATCTAGACACTGTCATTCAGATAATACCTTGCATTCAGAAAGAATTTTTGTGGTGGGCTCAGGAATGTCACCTAAACAAGGGACTCTCTGTGACCCGACCAGAGGCGAGTCAGATTCTAACGACAGATGCCTCGGACAAGGCTTGGGGAGCACACCTCAATTGAAAATGGGTGCAAGACACGTGGCCTGTCAGACTTCAACATTTGCATATCAACTTGAAGGAGATGTTAGCAGTCCAATTTGCATTGATGGCTTTCAAGGATTTACTTCACCCAGGACAGGTGTTGATTCAAACAGACAACACTACTGTCATGTGGTACATCAACAAGCAAGGCGGAACCCATTCTTACCCTCTTTGCAGGCAAGCGATGATTTTGTGGGAGACTGCTCTCAGTTTACACCTCAATCTTCAGGCAAGGTTTCTACCAGGAGCACAGAACTCCTTAGCGGATGTGTTGAGCAGACAAATTGTAGATCCTCACGAGTGGAAACTGGATCCTCATGTGTTTCAAAAGTTGACAGTGTTATGGGGGACTCCAGACATAGATCTGTTCGCTTCTCCACTAAATTACCAGTTGCCAAAGTTTTGCACAAAAATGTTTCATCCCACAGCTTGGAAGGTGGATGCTCTATCATTCAGTTGGAGCAATCTTCATGTCTATGCCTTTCCACCTCTGCCTCTCATTCCCAAGGTACTCCTGAAGGCCGGAATAGACCAGCCATCCATGATTCTGATAGCGCCGGATTGGCCTCGACAGCACTGGTACCCACTACTGAGGAGTTTGGTACGGGAGCCTCCATGGCCTCTGCCTTTGATTCCGCATCTTTTGTCTCAGGAGGGCAATCACTTCCTCAATGTCAAGATTCAGTCTCTGCATCTCACAGCCTGGCATATTCTGTTTTAGACCCTGGAGGGTCTCAGCTTCCACAACAAGTTTTGAATGTTATTTTGGAGGCCAGAAGGCCTAGTACAAGGAAAGTTTACGCTGATAAATGGAGGAGATTTTTTCTTTGGAGCAAAGCGAAGGACTTTGATGTTTCCAAGCCTGATTTAAGTGTTTCTCTTCAATATCTTACTGAGTTATTGGACAAGGGTTTGTCTTTCTCCTCGATAAAGGTTCATGCTGCAGCCATTTCTGCTCACTATGACTGTGACCCTCCTTTATTTTCCCATCCTTTGTTTAAGCAATTTCTTAGAGGGGCAAAGAACATAAGACCCCCGTAGAGCTCCTACTCCTGCTTGGGATCTCAATTTTGTGTTGGAAAAGCTTACTCTACAACCTTTTGAGCCTGCAGCTACTGCCGAGTTAAAGTATTTATCATGGAAGACTGCTTTTTTGTTGGCCATTACCTCTGCAAGAAGGGTTTCTGAATTACAGGCCCTTATGGCAGTGGAACCTTTCCTGATTTTTCATAAGGATAGGGTATCTTTGCGTACTAATCCTTCCTTTATGCGTAAAGTGGTTTCTAGTGTGGCCTTGAACCAAACTATTCATTTGCCTACTTTTTATGCAAAGCCCGAAAATAAAGGGGAGAAGATTTTGCATACTTTGGATATTCACAGGCAGTTACGTTATTATTTGAGCAGAACCAAGGGGTTCAGGCAGTCTCAGCAGTTGTTTGTTTCTTTTGCTTTGGGTTCTCAGGGAAAACCTGTTTCAAAACAAACTATTTCTAAATGGATTGGGTTTTGTATTTCTTTCTGTTATTCCCATCATGGTAAGGAGATTCCGGCTGGAATCAGACCTCATTCCACTAGAGCTACTGCCACTTCTACTGCCTTTCTAAGGGGTAGCTACAAAGATATTTTGGAAGCAGCCACTTGGAGTTCAGTACATACTTTTTCCAAGCATTACCACCTTCCTCTTTATTCTAAGTCTAGGGCTGGATTTGCCACTGCAATATTACAGGGCATTTTAGCAGCCCCTAATGCTTTATGATTTTGCCATCCTCCCTTTACCTCTGCTTTGGGATTCTACCCATATGTAAGGACTGCAGCAATGTGAGATGAAGAACATAGTACAGTTTTGTACCTACCATAAATGTAGATGTTCAAGATCCACATTGCTGCAGTCCAATACCCTCCCTCCTTCCCTCTGTAGTTTGGCATGGTTATATGGTTTGGGTGATGGTTGTTGTTGGGCATGTTTTTGGGAGGTATCCTGTTTTTGGGCTGTGGCCTTTCTTTTTAGGGCCTTCTGACATCTGGGGCAAGAAAAGACTGAGGATATGACGTCGGTCATGCTCTTTTATACCCTGACGCTCTGATGTCAGATCTGAGCGCCCATGACCGACGTCAGCCTAATACTTTGGTATTCGGGCCGACCGAGGACAGCGGACTACCCATATGTAAGGACTGCGGCAATGTGGATCTTCGAACATCTACATTTATGGTAGGTACAAAACTGTACTTTTTGATAGCATGTTGCTGAACCATTTAAGCCCTGTTGTGTGTGGGATGCTGGGAAATAAATCGATGATATCTATAGTAATCATAAATTGTGTCTCTGAGAAGAATTCATTTTTTATTCCATTTAAAAATTCCCATGAATCTTTACACAAACATTCTATTGATGTAACACAACTTTTGGTCAGACTATCAATGTATTTGCCCAATGGCTCTGTTATGCCTTTTGCACCTGCTACAATGGGTCTAAATTTTAAGGGTTGCAAGCCCTTATGAACTTTGGGTATGCCAAAAATGATGGGCGTCAATGGTTTTTGTACTGAAAGGTAGTTAAATAGTTGTTCGTTTACTGCCCCTTGTAGGAGATGGTCCTCTAAATTGTATTTAATTTTAGCATAGGCTATATTCCTTTCATTTAATGATACTTGTGTATATTGCTCTGTGTCATGTAACAGGTTGTAAATGTAAGCTTCATATACTTGCTGGTACATGAGTATCACCCCACCCCCTTTGTCAGTTTTCATCACCCTTATTTTTTCTTTTTTTAAAAATGCCAATAATTTGTTAAGTTCTTCTGGAAAATTCTTGAGTTCATTGTGTTTGCTTTGCTTGTTAAGGTCTCTAAATTCATTCTCCACTAGATCTTCATATATTTTCAGGGAAGGGTGTAGTGGGGGGTTAAATGTACTCTTTCTTTGAAGTCCATATTGTTTATTTTGTGTATTACCAAAATGGATATTGAGATTCAGTTGTCGCATGAATAGTTTTAAATCAATAATGGTTTTGGTAATATTTATGGGAGAATTGGGTACAAAGTGTAATCCTTTCTTGAATAAAGTAAAGTATGTTTCATTAATTTCTACTTCTGTGAAGTTGTAAATGGAAAAGTTGTCCTGTTTAACAATTGTGCATGTGTGCGAATGGTTATCCTGCTCACTGGTTTCTATTACTTCTAAAACCAAAGGATTGTTAATTGTTATCTCCTGAATCTGTTCCACATTTGTGCTGACTGGTTTGTTTCCCGATTCATTTGTCTTCCTGGGACCTGGTGAAAAACCTGTTTGTTTACATAATTACTTTTCTGTGCCAATCTTTCACTCCTTCTAGGGGCCTCTACCCAATTATTGGCTTCGTTGTCATTGCCCTCATTGTTGTTAAATCCCTCTTGGTAGTTTGGTTTAGTTGACACATTTCTACCTTTTTTAATGAAGCAGTATGCTGTACCATTTTTGTAATCTTCTAAATCTCTTTCAAGTTTCCTGATTTTTCTCATTACTATTCTGTTACAATGATCATCTACTTCCCTAAATGAATTCTCATAATCACGTTTTATACTGCTAAAGTTCATGTTATTCACAATGGTTTCATTAAGTTTGTTGATTTCATTTAACAGAGATGTAGCTTTTCCTTCATAATCATTTACCATCAATTTTAACATTTCAGTTCCTGTGTTGTTAAACAAAGCATTTTCATTTTATCCCACTCGATAGCTGTAACTTTTGAAGATATTAATATCTTCCCTAATATCTCTCAAATAATTTCCATTACCCATTTCTTAAATCCTTTTTAATAGGTAGGTGGGAAAGTGCCAGTGTCCCATTTTCACTTCATTACTCTACTTTTTATCTTAGCTTTTATCAATACATGTTCGGAAATAGTTACGGGATGTGTGTCAAAGCTTTCAATTAAACGCAGATGTTCTTGTGAAATATAATGTCTTCACAGTCTAGCCCAGTTATTGTACCTTGGGGAATATGTAAATTTTCTACAAGTTCCTACTATGGAACTCTTGTCTTGCATACCAATCATTTTCACAAATTTCTTCAGAAATCTACCCTATTTTGTTATATTTTCTCTTCCAGGTCCCCCTGATACATCCTCACTATTGTAAATCAAATTCCAGTTCCCAGCTGTAAGTAGTATTCCCTGTTGAAAGCTGATAGTTTCTCCCAAAGTTTTCTGTAGCCCCCTAAATCAGTTTTAGTGGAATATTAAATACATGTCAGCATAATCTCCCTGCCTTGCCTGTAGTGTCTTACTGTCACAAATTGACCATTACTGTCTTTTATTTCCTCTTCTATTACTATTATAACCCCTCTAGCAGTTATTCCCCTTTTACTTTATCCCTGATATTCTGCTGATTATCCATTCTAAAATCTGTTCTTTGTCAAATTCACAAACCCATTCCTTTCCAAACATGCATCTTGCAGCATTACTGTTTTCGCTCTGCATTTCTTAATGTAATTCAGTAGTCTTTCCTTTCTGTCCAAACTTGTAAGGCCATTTACATTCCAGGATAATATAGATAGCATAACCATTATGATATAAAACTATTGTTCCCATCTATTATACATGACAGTTTTTTGCATGGTCATTTCCAACTTTTGTGTTACATGCACACTGTTTGTTAAGCTGATCTATGGATAAAAATAAACTTGTTTCTTCTCATCTCCATTTGAACATATGTTACATTTTTCAAGACTTTTTGTTTTAATGACAAACCTCAAACAAAAAAAACGAAATATATTTTCAGATAATGAAATTTAAACCTCTAGATAGGAACAATTGCCCTAAATCAACATCTAAACCCATAGGCATTTCCTAACTTAAGATTAAGGTTACCCATGCTAAAGTGGATGCTACATATTGTTCCCAGTTACACTGATTGCTGTCTGATCTTTTCTCTGTTTTCCCTCCCAGATGTGAAAAATGGCTTGTATACTTTCAGAAAACATTAGCTTTTAGGCCTAAGAAAAAGTGCACTGGCAGTCTTTACATAAAACTAAATTATATATTGTTCTATTAAATACAGTAAAGCATTAAGACTGCCATGGAGGCTATCTCTTATTTACTTCCCATAATTTCAAACTTTATTTTTCTCTGAACATCTTGCCATTGTGCCATTTAAATGTTGCATTTTTTTCAGCACTCTAGGTTCAGAACTCTCAAAATTGTTTGCATTTGCATGTCTCCATGTAAAAGTAGTCAGCAATTAATTTTTCTCTGTTTCAGCCAGAACAGAATGTACAACAGCCTTCAGCTGCATACTTCAACTCCCATTGAACGTTTGCTAATGTAAAAAAAAAAAAAAACAAGCTAATTTCTTTGCAAAGGCATGAAACTTAGCATTTTTCATGGCTTTCATCGTTTTTATTTTTTCAAGCAAACTTGCTTATAAAACACTTAATCTAGGCATTCACCCTTTTAAAAATAAGAAAAAATGTCTTAATTCTACATATAATCACTGCACTTTCACATCCCACCTCGCAAGCTCAAGATTACAGCTTTGTAGAGGAGGTTGGTTTTGTCAAGCTCTTCTACTGTTGTACTGTAAAGCCTATTTTACTTGCAAGTAAAAAGTACTTGTTTATTTTAATATCTTTAACACAGCAGTCACTGAAAAGACTATCCCTACATTTAAAAGATCCCTGACTACACACTATACCAAACTACCTTTCAAAATTTCATACAGATACTAACGAGAACGAAAATGTTTTACTTTTTCCCCCTTTTAGTGCCCTTCTAAACATTAATGACAAATTGAGGTCTGCTCTTTATGGTCCTCTCACATGTTTAACAAATTCAACAAAGGTCCAGTCTTTCTCAGCCACTTTTCCTTGCAAAGCCATAATTCATAAATATGAATGACTGATTTCACTGTTGCTGATGATCTTTCTGTTCATCTGCTTCACAACACCGAGACTCTGGTTCAAGTCCTCGTACTAATGATTCCTCTAGACAACTCTTGTGCTTTTTTCTGCCTCTTCAGCATTTTCCTTTGGAGCATTGAAAAAAGAGAGACTGCTAGTGAAGCCTATTAGCTTCATTGTCAGAATGAGAAGCAGAGTCTGTTTCTGTTAGCTGGCTCACTTTTTGTTAGATAAGTGTTTATTTCCTCATTAGCCTGTTCTCTTTCCAAAATTTTCTTTGCCACTCCAGGAAAAAAAAATCTGAAGTCAGCTGGGTACAGCAGCTTGAATCTCACATCTGCTTCTTGAATTCTCTGATTGCTGGGATACATTTGCTTCTCTTCTTCTTGGTGTACAGTGAATAATCATTTTCCACAAACATTCTGCTGTCTCCAATTTTTAATACTTTTCCCTATTGCCACAGTTTTGTCAGGATCAACTCTTTCTGCTATTATGATTGCATCTTTACTAATACAGGTCTTGGATGCTTTCTCAAGGTCATGATTGGAGCATACACTTGATGTAGCAGATGATGCTGTGGAATACCAATCAAGCTGCTTATTTTTGCTTTCATAAAATTAATAGTCTCTTCCTTCCAGGTTCTCTGGTACAGCAGAAAATCTCAGGGGTTTTCTTCTAACTCAAAAGTGAAGAAAGAAATCCAGCACTCAACTCCTGGAATCAGGCAATCTTATTTAATGTCCAACTTCAAGACAGCAAAATAACATAACCGTACACCAACATGGTTGTACCGGTTTCAGTAAATCCATCAGCAACCAAACATGATGTACAAAATGAAGACAAAACCTAACTTGCTGTCTATTATACTATGTTTTCTTCTAACTCAACCATTTTTTGAAATGGTTCTTCTTGAAAAGTCTCATTCAGACAGTCTTTTCATTTTATTGTAATCATCTCTGAGTATATTTGATGTATTTGTCCTCTAAGTTAGTTAAAGCCATTTCTTGTACTAACGCTGAAGCTTGAACTGTATTTTGCTGAGTAGCTGGAGGATTCTTCCCAGCCGGTGTTTTCCCTTACCCTTTCTGGTTAATTTTCATTCAAGTTCTGTAAATTTCTTTTCTGCTGGCATTCAGCCAGTGTACTTACTGTCCAGTAACAGAGTTTTACTCAAGCCAACAACATCACTTGCTGCTGTTCAGTTTTTTTTTTCACACTGAGTGAGCTGAAATTAAGCTGTTGATTAGTGTACAGTCACCTTGGAAGTCTGATACAAGATGTTTAAATGTGAAAGTTAGTTTGAATCAATAGTGGGTGTGACAGTGGAAAGCTACAAGATTGGCGTCTGATGGCAGAGAGTACCATATGCAATGCCTGTAGTTTACAGTCCATATGAGGTTGTATATGGTCCAGTTTTCCATCTGTTCTAGATTACCTGCTGTGGAAAGGGCTGCCAGGAGCATGTCAGTAGGAAAACGGACATCAGCATTGCCTTCACTGAAGTTGAATTTTAAGACAGATTTTGAAGAGCACTACAGAAACATCTTTGTCCCAGGAATGGAGAGTATGAAAAGGAGGTAGTGTGTGTGCTCAAAAAGAGCTGGCTGTACAGAGTGAAAATTGCCTGGAGTTATTGTTATCCAGGATGGAGTTATGTTTGAGGCATGGTGGTGTCTGTGCAAGAGTACATCATTCTCAACTATGTAAAGCCAAGGATGAAGACAAAGGATGGCTTGCCTAGTGACTGCAGTGACATAAGAGACTTATTGGAAGTAATAAGTTAAGTTATTCAGACATTGCAAATGAGAGTTCCAGAGAATACTGCAGAAAATGTTTCTGCTGAAGTCAAGCAGCCATATGTGTTGCAGCAAAGTGGTAGTCTTAGTCCCAAAAGGAGGAAACTGGGACTTGCATAAACAAAGGTGTACAGCTTACAGCTTAAAACTTAGGATCGGCTGGCAAAGCTAAAGGAAGTAGAAAGAATGGTTATAGCTTGATCTCTGATGATCTTCAACCATTGTGTCTTAGCCACAGGTCCAAGTCAGCTTGGCACCAAGACTTTACCCAGACTCTAATTTTTCCCTCAATTTCACTGTGGTCTGCACTCTGTTATCTCTACAGCTCTCTTACTACTTGTTCACCAAGCAACCAGCAAAATGATCCTAAGCTTCATCTCTTAAAATACAGCACATTTTTACATCTAAAATTCTCTGTCTTTCAAGTTTCTCTTAAAATAATTAGCTTCCTGTTTTTTCTGCAAAATTCTGGTCCGAGTTTTCCCTTTCTTGCAAATTCTTGGCTGTTTTGTAGCCCATACCTTTCCTCTTCTGTAGGCCTTAATTTTCTTTACTTTTTTGACCTTCCCATTTTAGGTTTTAATGTTTAGCATAGCTTTGCAATGTTGTAATTTATTTATTTTTCTTTTAAAAAACTGGTTATTTTTCATTAGGCTACAGTTTCATTAATATTTTAGTACCGCCAAGGGAATTATTGAGCAGTGCATGCCAGTGAGGTTGTTTTTGAATACCCACTATCTTATTGTCATAATCTCCTAAACAATCCCAGTTAGAAATGGGGTTTATACCTTTTAAATGTTCATGAACTAGCTACTGTGCTTAGCATGTCATGTGGTACACAAGTTCCAGAGAATTCAGTTTGTAGTGTAGACCACATGGAGTTTAGGCCACATCTGTTCCTTTACTCTTATTTATTAAGCCTCCTTGCATTTTGAGATTTAAAAAGTTAAACTGTGTTGCCTCTATGTTTTGAGCCACTCATACAAGTGGACGGTAATGCCAAACTGCTGCTACTGCTTTGTGTGCCCACAGGCTGCCACTGACTTGTATGGGACTACCTGTTTCATTCCTCTCCATCCCTCCGTGTCATGATTTTAATACTTTCTGTTCTCAACACCTTTGCAGTCAAAACTCTACCCTCTTAAAGAACTTTGTGCTTCACACTTCTTTTAGTTCACTCATGACTTTCCCACTTAAAGGGAGAAATAAATAGCATTTGCTTTCTTACAGCTGATCATCAGGTGCTACTAGCTTCTCCCTTTGTTCACCTGGTCTTCCTGACCCCCTTTAGCTTCCACTGGGTTCAGTTGGCCCATGTCTGGTGCTTGCAAGGAGATCGCAGACACCGGTGGAGTACCGTACTACTGCTGAGGAGCATGTCTGAACCCTCCCACCCCATGATAGCCTTGTGAGCTCTGCAATGGCTACCTTTGGGAGGTGCATGAACACTTCCATGCATGTGCTCCCTACCAACCAAGTGGTACATAGCTTGCAGTATGGAGCTTATCAGGTTCTTAATGCTCCTACTGCAGTGAGTCAACGCAGCCTCCCATGCAAGATGGGACATTTCCTACCCTCTCCTGCATTGGTCATCCGTGGCGCAGTCAAGGCATAATCCCTTTGTGTCATGTGCCAAACCTCTTAAATACTACTACTGCTTCATCTCACTTTATTGCTCAATGCTCCACTTCAATTTTCCAGTAATTATGCAAAGGCCGTGTGACCCTAAACGATACATAATTTTTTCCAAGTGTGGCTCTGTTACTGGAAATCATAACCTTTCATACTGCTGCTCCTGGTTACTTCCCCCATTAACCTCTTGATGTCCTTCATGGATGCATCTGCAGTCATAACAACTGGGTTGTCCTGTCGTCAGGCAGCCCTTCAGTCGGCCGGATTCCAAAGTCCGGGTCCGGCTTCGGCTGATGTCGCACTTCACCCGACGTCATCTCTGTTGGTCTTCGGGTATAAAGGCATCAGCCGACGCCATTTTCCTCAGTCTTTCTTGCCGCGTGGCGCCCGAAGCAGAAGCTGTTCGCAAGTGCCGGTCGGTCGGATCCAGAGATTACTTCTACCGAATACTACTCAAGACTTCTAAAGCTAAGTAGCCCGTTGGGGACTCTTTCTTGCCTCAGCCGATGTCAGAAAAAGTTAATAATTGTTTAACCTGTGGGAAACAAATACCTCATAAAGATTTCCACTCTTATTGTCTGCCTTGTTTAGGCCCAGCCCACGACGTATCAGCCTGTTCGGCCTGTGTTGCTCAACCGACGAACGCTTAGGCGTCGGTCGGAGTTTGCTGAACAGTTTTTCGGTTCTGATTTTGCGTACATTATGCCGTCGGATCCTCCGACAACCCAATCTGCCAAAAAACGCAAAGATAAAGACCGACACTCGCGGTCCGCGGTTTCGGCCGAAACCATGGCTAAGCAAACCGCGAGTGTCTCTGTTTCGGCTGAAACCGAGAAAACTGATCAAAGTACAGCTGAATCTATCTCTACAACTGAGGCCCCTGCTACTACTCTTGAAACGGCCTCAGACATTTTATCCACTACGGTGGTTGCCACTGACTTATCAGACACCATTCCCTTGGATGTCTCTACCCCAGCACGTGGTGCTGCTAGGCCTCCAGCAGCCATGTCCATTAAGGCCTTCGCCAGGGCTAAAGCAGCAAAGACTACTAAAACAGTGCCTGTTAAATCCCCTACAACCAGGCCATCCTCTAGTTCTCAAATGCTTACTCTGGCAGAAGATTTAATTTCATTAATTAGAGGATCTCAATCTCACCCAGACAGGGCCTCTCAGCCCCCAGAGAAGAGACCTAGGGCAGAGCCCCCTGAGCCAGTGTCCTCTGATGAGTCTGCCGATGAATCAGACATAACTGATCAGCCAGAGGCTCCTTTCTCCAATTTTGAAGACTCTGATGCTGAAGAATCCATTCCAACTGCTTCCCCACCAGAAGAATTCTCCTTTGGGGAAACCTTACATGCCATGCGAGAGCAGTTCCAATGGCAGCAACAGGATTTTTCAGACTCCAGAAAAAGACTTAGGACCTTTCTGCACCTTCCACAGCACAGGCCCTTAGCTATACCTCCTGTTCTCTCTGTGGTGGATGATGCTTTCAATGATGTCTGCTCCGCACCAGATTCTTTACCTCCAGCACCTGCCAAACCAGACAGATTTTACAGGGTGCCAGACACTCATCACCACCTTTACAAGGCCTCACTTGCAGACCCCGAAACTATATCCCAGGGTCCCAAGGCAGTAGCCGCGACCATAGCAAAAAACCCTATTCCTTCAGAAAGGGAAGCAAGGTCATTAGACAGATGGGGCAAAAAGGTCTACACTTCAGCTACTCTCTCAGCTAGAGCTTTAAATTGTCAGTTTCACATGATACAATACCAAGAGTTTATGCTTGATCAGTTAACTAAAAAACTAACCACTGATGAATCTATTGATAAGAAATATGTATTAGAAATGGTAAATAACATACAACAGGTTAGTAACCATTCCTTAAAATGTGGCTATGATGCACTGGAGGCTTCATTTAGATCAGCCATGACTGGCACAGTGATAAGAAGGCATGCATGGCTAAAGGAGCAAGCTCTACCGGATCATGTTAAAGCTAAGTTGCTAGATGCTCCTATGGATAAGACAAGTTTGTTTGGTACACCTGCCCAGCAGGTTATGAAGAAAATGGAAGAAAAGGCAAAATCTGTTCAAACGGTTAAAGATTTCTTGCAGGTTCAGCCCCCAAGGTTTAGCAGGAACTGGCCTGCCAAAAATTGGTCCTTTCCTGACTCCACAAGATCTCAAAGGGGCAGGAATAGACGTTCCAGAGGCAGAAACCAATCCAGGGGAGGTGCCTACAGAGGACGACAGTGGCAAGGTAGCAACAGAGGCACAGACACAACCTCTGCCACTACATCAACTCAACCACAGTGACTTAACCCTAAATCCGCCTACCAAGGAACAGATAGCAGCTCCTCTAGGCGGAAAATTAACCTTATTTTCAAAGAACTGGCACTATATAACAAAAGACAAGTGGATTTTACAAACCATAGATCAAGGTTACCGGTTCCACTTCCACACTTTACCAGTCAAAAGAGGAATGCCAAATCTACCTCCAAATCAAAAAACAGAGGCTCTACAACAGATAATGCAGTTAGCAAACATGAGAGCTGTGGAAAAAGTGCCAACAGCAGAGCAAGGAAAGGGGTTCTACTCCAGACTATTCCTAGTTCCAAGAAAGGAAAAAAGTTGGAGACCAATTCTCGACCTGTCCGCCTTAAATACATACATCATTGTCCCAAAATTCAAAATGCTGACCCTACAGCAACTTCTTCCCATGCTGGGCAAGGAGTGTTGGCTGGTAACTCTAGATCTCAAGGAGGCATACCTGCACGTCCCCATTCGACCAATCTGCAGAAGATACCTCAGATTTCTTGCAGGATCAGAGCACTATCAATTCTCAGCATTGCCCTTTGGCTTATCTACTGCGCCCAGAGTATTCACAAAATGCCTGGCATCAGTAATCGCCCATTGCAGACTACAGGGAATTCAAATTTACCCATACCTAGACGACTGCCTGCTACAAGGGGACAACAAAAGCAAGCTGACAACAGATTTACAAAGGGTCATTTACTTGCTGCAAGCACTGGGATACACAGTCAATCTACAAAAGTCAAGGCTGATACCATCCCAAACAAGGACATTCTTGGGCGCGGAATTGGACACAGTAAAACAGATGGCATTCCTAACTGCAGAAAAACAAAAGGAACTCCCTCTTTACTTCTTGGCACTAACAAAACTGAACAAGTTAACAGCAAGAAAAGTACTGCAGGCCTTGGGCTTCATGGCATCATGCATAATCTTGGTTCCATTTGCTAGACTACATATGAGAAAACTACAGTGGTACCTAAAGAATTTATGGTCCCAACACAGACACAGCCTAGAAACAGAAATCCCATTAATTCCATGCTTAAAACAGGAGTTCCTATGGTGGGCTCAGGCATGCCAGTCAAACCCAGGGCTACCCTTTCGCAGATGTCAAGCAAGCCAGACCATCACAACAGACGCTTCAGACCTAGGATGGGGGCCCACATGCTGGACAAATGCGTGCAAGGATTGTGGACACAGGATCAACTTCACCTGCACATCAACCTAAAAGAAATGCTGGCAGTAAAACTGGCAATCCAAAAGTTCAGACCATTTCTCAAAGAGGGCCAGTTGATGATAAGGACAGACAACACCACAGTCATGTGGTACATCAACAAACAGGGAGGCACTCATTCATACCCTCTATGCAGAATGACTTTGGAGCTGTGGACCCTGGCACTCAGCTACAACATCCAGTTACAGGCAATATTTGTACCGGGAAAGGAGAATACTCTAGCAGACATATTAAGCAGAACCACTTCGGATGCCCACGAATGGAAGCTGCACCCGGACATCTTCAAGACCATCTCAAAGAAATGGGGAATGCCTCAGATAGATCTATTTGCATCACCTACCAATCACCAGCTCAAAAAATTCTGCACAAGGACATTCCACCCACTAGCATGGAAAGTGGATTCGCTCTCCTTCAGCTGGAAAGGCCTAACAGCATATGCATTCCCACCTCTTCCCTTGATGCACAAGGTATTACTAAAAATCAAGGAAGAACGTCCAAGGATAATCCTGATAGCTCCAAACTGGCCAAGACAACACTGGTACCCACTGCTGAGGAGCATGTCTCGGAACAATATGTGGCCAATACCCCTGATGCCTTTGATGTTAACTCAGAACAACTACAGCATCATACATCCAAACCTAAAAACGTTGCAACTGACTGCATGGAACATCACATAGCAGCAGCTAATCCAGTACTTTCCCAAAGAGTTAGAGACATTATTCTTGAAGCACGCAGACCTTCAACAAGAAGAAACTATGCTGGAAAATGGAAAAGGTTTGTCATTTGGAGTACTGAAAGAGGAAAAGATGTGTCAAACATAGATATGCCTAACATTCTGGAGTACCTAGCCGAACTTCTTCATTCAGGCCTGTCCTACTCCTCCATCAAGATACATGCATCAGCTATTTCAGCAGAATACAGCTTTGATCCACCTGTTTTTTCTCACCCTTTGCTCAGGCAGTTCCTCAGAGGAATCAAGAATGTAAAACCTCCAAGGAAACCACCATTACCAGCTTGGGACCTAAACTTTGTGCTAGAAAAATTGACACTATCACCCTTTGAACCAGCAGCAACAGCAGACCTACAACACCTGTCATGGAAAACTGCTTTCCTACTGGCAATTACTTCAGCAAGGAGGGTTTCAGAACTACAGGCCTTAATGGCAGTGCAACCCTTCCTAATCTTCCACCAAGATAGTGTCTATGAGAACTAATCCTACATTTATGCCTAAGGTGGTATCCAGAGCGTCTTTAAACCAGGCAATCCACCTACCTACCTTCTTTCCCAACCCACAAAACAGAGGGGAAAGAATATTGCATACCTTGGATGTACATAGACAGCTACGCTACTATTTGGACAGAACTAAAAGTAGCAGAAAGTCTGACCAACTTTTTGTAGCCTATGCAACAGGAAAGGAAGGAAAAGCTATTTCCAAACAGACAATCTCCAAATGGATAGGAAATTGCATACGATTCTGTTACTCCTTCCATGGAAAACCAATTCCACAGAACATAAGACCTCATTCTACAAGGGCAACAGCCACTACCACAGCCTTCTTACGAGGAGTGGCAACCAAAGACATTATTGAGGCGGCTACTTGGACCTCCGTGCATACATTTGCCAAGCATTATAATTTGCCTCTATATTCCAGATCCCGAGCAGGGTTTGCCACTGCTGTACTGCAAGGGATCCTAAACACACCATAATCTAGTTTTATCCTCCTCCCCTTGTTGGCTATGGTATTCTACCCAGTTGTTATGACTGCAGATGCATCCATGAAGGACATAGTACAGTTTTGTACCTACCATAAATGTAGATGTCCGAACTGGATAGCATCTGCAGTCAGGATTACCCTCCCTCCTTCCCCTCTGTGGTACTCCTAGGGTGTTTACCCTCCTAATAGCTAGCTAGTGGGGGGGAGTCTCTTATGGTGTATTTGTTTGTATATATGTACATACATGCTTACTTTTTGTGTTTACCTTCTATCCTTTTGGAAACATTGGCATTTATCCAAATTTTAGCCTTCCATGAGGGCAACTGGCATCTGGGGCAAGAAACACTGAGGAAAATGGCGTCGGCTGATGCCTTTATACCCGAAGACCAACAGAGATGACGTCGGGTGAAGTGCGACATCAGCCGAAGCCGGACCCGGACTTTGGAATCCGGCCGACTGAAGGGCTGCCTGACGACAGGACAACCCATTTGTTATGACTGCAGATGCTATCCAGTTCGGACATCTACATTTATGGTAGGTACAAAACTGTACTTTCTCTGCCCACTCATATAATGGATTAATATGTTGCAATACTCTCACTCCATAGTCAAACCATTTCCTAGAACTTTGTAAGTATCCTGTATTCAACCTTCAAAGGAGACCCTCTCTCTTCCTGCAAAACCCACCCAACCACAATGAATTCTAATAATAGTTTGGGTTATGTGGCTTGTGTGAAACTGAGAATTCCCAGTGAAATAACAATGACTGTGCTCAAAACAAGTCACAACAACTAAGTGTAGAGAATAATTTACACTGTGTCAGTGGTATCTCTGATAACTGTGCAGAGCCATAGCATTAACATGACAGGTTGATTATTCAGAGCCCTAGGACGCTTGCCAGTAGAATATAATATACAGATTAATCCTGATGCTGTGCCTATGGTATATGCTTCTTGAAAAGAATTTGCAGCATTTAAAAGTAAACAAGAACAGGTGGTGAAAAGGATGGAAAGAGTGGCTGTTAAGTAATAATTAGAGTCAATAAAGTGGTGAATAGTAATTACGGTTATGAACAATATTCACATTTGTATTGAGCTGCAAAATGTCAACTCGCTGATTGAGAGTACCTCCCCACTGCTTACAGTAAAGTAGTACACTCTGGAATGTCAAGTGCTGATTTTTTTCTTAGTACTAGATGTAAACCAAACTGTACACCTTTAATATGCTACTAGAAAAGTAAAGGGGCTCATTGGACTTCTTTTTGGCATTTGGGCAGCAGCAGAGGTGTTCAGCAAGCTGTTGTCCAACAGAATACAGATAGAGTGCGACAAGAAACTGTTACCGTTCATGAACTATGACTGCAAAATTTCAAGTCAAGTAAGAACAAATGTGAAATCAGAAGGATAAGTCGATGAGATTTATGATTTGGTGAAGAGGATTCAGAAGACATACGAAGAGGGCAAGAGAAAACATGGACATCTTGTTGCAGATCTTGTATCACAGTCTGGTGTTATGATTGCAGAAGGCAGGAGAGTGGCACTGAATCAAGAGAGGTGGCGTCATTTGGTGGACACACTGATCAGATGTAAAAAATGGGGAAAAAGCGATGTGGACAGTAATGATTCTGACATCAGAAGGTTTGAAATCTGATCCGGAAATAATCTGGACTATTGCACACATGCCAAGTTCAGAAAGTAAGTGGGCATTGCAAATATGTATTTGGACCCTCCAATCTTTATGCTTCAACTTCTCTAATTTTGCCCTAATTAACTACAGTTCAAAACAGCATGTGTGATATCACCATATCTTTTTTTTTTCACTCTATTCGTATACTAGCATGGATATTCATGGAAAAGGTCATGCTCTTCATTATGTAATTAACAAGTACCAAAATAAATGTGTTGGCCATGATTACATATTTCTTTCTACAAAGTGGCCTTTAACTCAAAACAAAGGATGCAACCAGAGTTCTTTGACAATTTGTAAAACAAAATACATATAAATTGCTTCTTATATGAAACTACAATTTCCTCATCTCCTTTGGCATACTGTTCAGCTTAGTACATACATGCTTTAATTAAGACACATAGTGTCTCATTCAGCAAGACTGAATTCCTTAAAATGTTACGGTGTTGTCACCTCGTCATTTATCTTACTCCTCACCCACATAATCCAAATCTGCAGCAATATTTCCACCTTTCCACTTTTCCTGCCATTTCATACATCACCCATTCCAAAACTGTAACATCATTTGCCCTTTTACAAGTACTCCAACACATTTGTGTAGTGATTTATCTCTCACTCCCCCATCTGTCCTTGTCCTGGCTGTCTCTATCCCTCTTCAAGCAGTTAATCCCCCCCCCCATTTTACTTGCTACTCAGTTGCAACTTAATCCAGTTTCTTTTCTCAGTATTGACCCTTCTCCCAAATAAAATCCTGAAGCAAATATGTGCTGTCCTTTGACATCCATCTTCTTTCAGACTACAAATCAAGGAGATGCAGCAAACCCAGTAGATTTCCAAGATTTGTGATACATTTGCTCAAGCTATATTTATTCATTTTCTAATAACCAGTATAGAATATAACATGCCTTTCAATAACCTGTCTAATAACTTGTATCAGGTACCTCACATCACCCTCAAACTAGTCCTTATAAATACATTCAGCATACATAAACTAAAGCAGATTTACTTCCTGGACAAATAGCTTATAGTAGCTAAAACAGAATCCTGAGTCAGGGTAAGCACTCCTGCTGTCTATCACCATTTCCTAGGATTTTTAAGTACCTACTTAATCTTAATCCAGGAAACAGAGTTGAAGGTAGAATTTCCTTCTAGTTAAACAAAATATCATGACAAACTCTCACTACTGAAAATATGTTCATAGGTGACAAGAGACCTAAGATAACTCCCAGCTTTGATTTCTTTAAAACAGCAGTGCACACTTCATCCAGGAAAAATTAACCATTCAAACAACTAGTTTTTTTAAACCTCATTATTAAATAACACTTTGAACAATGTCATGGGTACACATAACATTAATAGAAAGCCATAATGATTTTTTTTTTTTAGTTTTCATATAGTATACTTATGTATTCTTAAACTTCCAAGATGGCTCCACACTGCAGGTTTTGAGCTCCCCCAGTGTGAAAAAGAAAACTGTTAAAAAGGGTCAGGGTAACTGTTTGAGTAAAATTAATTCTGAGGCTTGGCTTTAATTACACTTCCTAGCCTGCCAGCAAAGAATAAAATTGGAGAACCTTAGATGAAATCAACCAGAAAAGAAGACCAAAAACAAAATAAGACTGTGGAGAATCCTACAGTTGCGCAGCTAAAAACAGTTCAAGTTTCAGCTTTGGTACATGAGATGACTTCAAGTAATTTAGAGGATAAAAATAACTCAGTGCAGTTGCAGATGGTGCAGTGTTAGCTTTGTCGCTTCACAGCAAGAGGTTCTCTAGTTCGATTCTTGGCTGGAGTGCTTTCGGTGTGGAGTCTACATGTCTACCCTGCATCCATGTGGGTTTCCTCTGGGTCCTCCGGTTTCCTCCCATGTTCAAAGACATGCATCTGGAGTGTTTCTCCCTAGGTCTCCGCTGAAAATTAGCTTTGTTCCAGGTCTGACTTTCCCAGTAACAGATGTTAAAATAAAAAAATGAAATCACATTTACTCAGAGGTCCTTAAATGAAACATTGAAAGAATGTATCATCCCAAAATAACAAAAGGCTGGAAAAATAGAAGAATCTTTACCTAGCTATTCATATGGGATGATAGAACTGTAAAAAAATCAGAAGATGCAATGAAGAAAGGGCTGCCTGAGCATTAAGCTTCTCGGTAAGAGCTTTTTTGATAAAATACTACTAGAGCTAGGAGACTGCATGTACAGAAAGTACCTGAGATTTTCTACTGTACCTGAGAAAGTGAAAGGAACAGACTGGTTTTATGAACAAATAAGTAATTGGACTGGTGTTCCACAGCAAGAGAGTTGTTAATTTAGAAGAGACATAATGTGTGTGTGCTCTAAACCTGATGGGAAGGTGGCCAAGACCTATACTAGTAAAACTGAAATCATACCGATATAAAGAGTTGATACTGACACAATTATTGCAGAAAGGAAAAGTATTAAAATTGGCGACAGCTGAGTGTTTGTGGAAAATATTCACTGTACACCAGGCAGAAGAGAAGAAGATTTATCCTAGCAATCAGATAATGTAGAAAGGTAGGTGTGAGATTCAAGGTGTGTCCAGCTGTCTTCGGAATATTTTTTCTAGGAGGATTGATGACTTTTTTAATAGTGTTTTTTAAAATGTTACATATAAACCAGTTATGCCAAGAGACCAATAACAAATCAAAATGAGCATACACCACACAATTGTCATAAAAATACAAATGCAGACTTACTGGATGAATTAAATTGCATAAATGCTTTTGCCTTCAGAAAATGTATTGAGATAGAATTGTCTGACTTCTCCCAAATTTTCCTCATTCTAAGTTTAGAGAATCGGCAGGTTTCAGCCATTATGACTGATCTACATGTTAAATTATGAACAGCAGTCATTGAATCATTCCATTCAGTCATTGAATCATTCCATTCTGTGCCAACCAGTTGGTGATGATATTCCTGACCAACACAACCATCAGGAGAAGCTGTACCCTGTCAGATTCCTACAACTGTTAATGCCATCCCACTTTCCAAAAGGCAAATTCTTGGAAACCTTTTTATTAATCATCATTTCTCACTTCATAATTGATTTATTCCAAAGATCTTTAACATTGGGACAATTCCAGAACATATGTAGGATCTCAGCTGCTGGTTTACCACAACTCCAACAGCTCCCATTGCCCCGATGCCACCCCAAGTAATTTGAAAAGAGGTTCTATACCAGGTATGCACTCACTGCATATAATGGTCCCGAACATTCGAGAGAACCCTAAGAGACAAAAATCTTTTTAATATCTTTGACCAGATTCTGTTGATAAATAATTGTTTTGCAGAACAGTCCAAGGAGGAAACAAGAATTTATCCATCAAAAAGTGAGCCCAAAAGCAGAAGGGGCACTCGGCTTCTCATTCTTCTGACAATAGTCTCGTAGAGAAACTTTGTCAGTCAAATGTTTTCCAGTGTTCTAAAGGAAAATGCTTTCAAAACAGAAGGAAGCACATGAGTTGATTTGAAAAATCAGGTGTACCTTGGACTTGAACCAGAGTCTGGAGATAGGAAATGGAGATACTCAGGAAGATGACCAGCAACCCTGACATTAGTGAATAAATGAGGACTATAAAGCATTAGTCATGTTTTTGAAATATGGCTTTACAAGAAAAAGTGGGAGAGAGAGACTGGATTTTTGTTGACTTTGTTAATTAAACTTGTGGGTGATCCGTAAAGCATATACCCCATTTTATCATTAATTTTTAGAATGATGCTAAGAGGAAAAGTGTAAGTAAAATAATTTTTGTTCATATTAATATTTGTATAAAACATTACATGATATAAATGGTATGTTATATTGCAATGCAGTTTTGTACAATGCAGTCAGTATTTTAAATGTGGTGGGATGAGTTTTTCAGTGCCTGATGTATATGTTAGTGAAGTAAGCAAGTGTTATTCTTGTTTATCTGATATATAGACTTTATACTGTGACAAAATAAGGAAGGCTAGAAAAAAAGTCAGTTTATGTCAATGTAATGTGATCTTGGGCTGCTGGAATGGGAAGTGCGGTGTAAAGGTATACTGATTTTGTAGTATGTAGAATTAAGATAATTTCCATTGTTTTTGTAAGGGTTGATGTCTGGATTGATGTCCTTAGTTGAGCTGTGGGCATTTTCTTAAAATAGGTTTGAAAAATAAGACAAAATGATGAAAGGCACAAAAAATGCTATATTTCTTGAATGTGCAGTTATTGGCCTGTTTTTGTCATTAGCAAATGCTGTTAGTGGGAGAAAGCAAGCAGTCCTCTGGGAAAATCAAATCTCATCCTTTTTACCTGTCACCAGCGGCGTCCCTCAGGGCTCCATTCTAGGACCACTTCTTTTCTCACTATTTATTAATGATCTCCATGTAGCAATCCCTGAAGCCACCTGTATACAATATGCAGATGACTCCACACTAATTTGTTCAGCAACCTCTCCATCTGAACTACATTCTCTTACTCAAAATGTTTTCAACACTGTAGAAACATGGTTTACCAAACGTTGCCTCTTACTTAATGCTAATAAAACTAAACTCCTTCTCTTTACACCCACTACTAGGTCCCCCCCCTTTAGATTTCTCAATCTCTTCAAATAATGGCACTGTTATTCTCCCAGACTCTGCCACTAAACTTTTAAGAATTACCATTGACAATAATCTCTCATTTGATTACCATATAAACAACACCATTAAAATAGTCAACAGAAAAATAGGTTCCTTATATAGAATAAAACCTTTTTTAACCTCAACAGCTAGAGCCAAGATCGCTCACTCCCATCTAATTTCAACCCTTCTGTATGCTTCACCTATATTTACCAACCTTAAAAAAACTAACCTTAACAAATTAGCAACTTCCTATAATAACTTTGCCAGATTCGCTACTGGCAATCCCTTTAGAACCCACCACTGCTCTAATCTCAGGCAACTCGACTGGCTTGAATTCCAAAACCATCTGAAAATCCCCCAACTCACAATTGCCCACAAGATATTTCACCAACCCAATAATACCCGTATACTCTCAAAACTCCTAGTCCCATACAATAATCTGAACTCCCTACGTTCTTCTAACAAACTCCTTGCTAGCTTAACAAAGTCTAATAATGCAGCTGGTGAGACTCTGTTTACCAAAACAGCAGGAAAAAACTGGAACCTGCTACCCAATGAATTAACTCTAATAACATCCTTGCCACTTTTCAAACTAGAACTTAAAAAACACCTCCAAAAGCACTGGCTTTGCCCTTGTAGTAACCCTGACTAACCACCCTCATCACCCATGTTTCTTCCTCTTCTAACCTTAACTTCCTCTCTTCTAAACACTTAGTCTTGTAAATAAGACGGTCACTAGTTAAACTCTAACCTATTGCTTAAATCCTTGTACCTTATGTGAAGTATTGCTTCCTTAATCTGTAAATAAGACTGTCACTAGCTAAACTCTAACCTATTGTTTAAATCCTTGTACCTGATGTGAAGTATTGTACGTAACTCTCCTGTACTACAACTGTTTTTAGCTTCCTTAAGTAATATTCTGTTTATTGCTACTTTATATCTAGAATGAAAAAAACATCTGTTTTATTGTTTATTAATCCTTTACTTACCTTGTAACAATATTTTTATACTTTGTATATCTGTGTGGAACTTTTCTCCCCGGGCCTCTACTGAAAATGGAAATATGTCCAGCTAGACTAGCCCGGTCAACAAATGTAAAATAAATTAAATAAAATAAAGTCTGCAGCTGAAGGCAGTTGGAAAGGAAAAGTGAGTAAATTGGGTTTTCAGTGAAGTGTACAAAGATTCCTTCAAGCATCTATAAAGTTTGTTTTTTTTTCTCCTTGCTGACTACTTTTTTTGGAGGCAAGCGGTCTGCAAGTGCAAGCAATTAATCTTGAGCATTCCTGAGTGCTCATTGCTGAGAGAAATACAACATTTAAAAGTAAATGTGCAAGCTGTTCAGTGAAAATAGTCTGAAATTCTGGCGATTGAATGAGAAATAGTTGCCTTAATACTTGAATGTATTAGAACTGTGCACAATTTAGTTTTATTTAAAGGTCGACAGTGTACTTTGTTAGGGCTAAAAGCAAATGTTTTTTGAAAGCATACATGTTATTTTTCACATCTGGAAGGGGAAGAGCGATCCAAAAAGTACAGACTACAGTCAGTGCAAGTAGGCACACAGGCTGTAACATATGCTTTAAGCATGAGTAACTTTAATGTTAAATTAATACCTGTGGGTGAAGCCATCGATTTGGGACAATTGCTCCTTTGGAGGGTTGAACTTTATTTGTTGAAAATGTAGTTGTATATTTGTCCTAAGTAAATAGGGGATGAGGATTTTGAAGATGTTTAGTTTTTTTGTTTGAAGGTTTTCGTTAAACGAATAAGTCTGGCAAAATATGGCATAGGCTCAAATAAAGATGAGAAGAAACAACTGTATAAATATTTATCCTACCAAAGAGCTTTCATGTACAATAAAAGATAGGAATGCACATTCAGTAGAACTGTTGTATGTAATAAGTGGTAATAGATTTCTGTCATAATGGCTACTCTTTATCTTGGAATGTAAATGGCCTTAAGATAAAAAGGAAGTAGTCTTGAATTATATTAGGAAGTGGAGGGTGCAAATAGCAGTGTTCAGTAGACACATTTGGATAGAAATGAGCGTGTGAATTTCAAGATGAATTTTTATCAGAATATCAGTGGCAAAAAAAGGGGGAGTAATATTGATTGCAGGAAGGCCTCCAGTAGTAACAGAAGGGAGGTGCAATAATAGTAATTTTGTAGTAGTGAGGGACTTGGCAAATGAATAGAATTACACTGGCATGTATTTATATTTTACCAAAAAACTGCTGATATGAAGCTTAAGAAGATGTGAAGAGAAGTCTGCGTTCAGCAGTGAATATTATTTATAGGTAAGGACTGGAACTTTATTTGCAATAGTATCGGGGGGGCCTAGAATGGCAAATACAGGAAAAGTGGGTGGATAAGAAATTTATGAAAATATTTGGTATAGAAGATGCAAATTCAGTAGTAGGAACTCGTATAGAATTTAAATATTATTCCCAAAGATACAGTAGCAGCGTTACTAGATAGAAATTATATTTCACAGGAGCATGTAGATTTACTTGGGAGCTTTGACACATCCAGTAACTGTTTCGTATCATGTGCAAATAAAAACTACTACAAAATATAGGGTAGTGAAATAAAAATGAGACACTGGCACTTCTCTGCTTACATGTTAAAAAGAAAGGAATTTATGGAATGGGTAGTGGAAATTATTCAAGTTGTTGGGTAGTGGAAATTATTTAAGTTGTTGGGTAGTGGAAATTATTTAAGTTGTTGGGTAGTGGAAATTGTTCAGGTTGTTGGTTAGTGGAAATTATTCAGGTTGTTGAGTAGTGGAAATTATTCAGGTTGTTAGGGAAGATGGAACTTTCTTCTGAAAGAATAGTTAGTGAGTTAGATAAAATGCAACTTGGGTTTGAAAAATAGTGCAGGAATGTTGAGAGAAATGTGGTTAAGGGATCACAGGGACTGAAAAAGGTTAAAGTATTGCAGAACAAGGGGGATTTCCCAGAACAAGAAGAGAAGCAACTTCAGAGAGCTTAAGGGAAAATAAGTGAATATTTGGATAATATGCATAAGTGTTTAGAAAAAGTGCTGTTAAGCAACTATTGTTTTGATAACTCCAGAGCACAAAACTTTTAGCACAATGACTTAGGCAACCAAAAGTAGAAAAAGTTGTTACCAAATTTGGGGAGCCCATGACAAATAAATAAATAACCTGTGATTCTGTAATAGTAGTAGAGATATTTCAGAAATTTTGTGAAAGTTTGTATAAAGCTGAGAAATTTAGAAACAAAAAAAAGCACAAATGGAAGTATTTATGGAACACTTATCAAGGTTAGAGGAAAATGAGGCTTAACAAGTAATGGTTAATATAGGAGAAGAGAGAGAAATGGTGCTGTATAATCAATCTACAGGGAAGTCTCCAGGAACAGATGATATTACTGTGGAGATGTGAAAGTTAGGCGGGAAGAAAGTGATAATGGTCTGTAAGGCATTGTTTAATGGTATTGTTAAAGGAGGCAAAGCACCAGCATTTTGGAAGAAGGCTGTGATGGCTGTATTAACCAAAGAGGGTAAGACCCATCAGACTCACCTTTATGTAGATTAATTTCAGTTTTAAACTGTTATAATGTATTAGTTTTTTTTTTTTTTACTAGCTAAGAGAATGGCAAACGTTTTTTTCCAAAAATTATTCAATACAGATTGGTATGATTTTGTGGAGAGGAGGCAAACGTACAACAATATTAATAAAACAGCGATGATCCAGAGAAAAGCAGAATATAAAATACTAATCTGATGTTAATCTTTTTCCCATTCATCACTGATGGGTTCGGTTCCAAGCCCTTGGAACCTAGTCGGCCTAATAAGCTTACGTATACCAAAAACTCTCAAGCTAAGCTGCTACCCACAATGCCCTTCTCCCAGTTACCTCAGATCTCGTTTGCCGCACAGCCATATAGCAGGGTTTCACTGAGCTCTCCAGCTGTCATATTTTTTTACAAATTTTAGTGTATTTGAACCTTTTTTTATCTAATCTCCTTTTTCTACCCTATTTCTTTATCTAGCGCTACCCTTCGGTTATTTCTTATACCATCGTTGGTAATGCCCTTTCCTACCCTTGTGATATCGTTTGATACCATCGTTGGTATCTCTCTCTTTTTCTACTTCCTTTCTGTACCTTCTATCAGTAATTTGTTTAGTGCTATTTTGTGTGTTGGATATGTCTGATAAAAAAAGGACTTCGGGGTTCAAACATTGCACTTCCTGAAATGGCAAAATCCCCAACAGCAACTTACATGATGATTGTGTCTATTGTCTGGGGGTTTCTCACCTCTCTGTGAAACCTCCTTGCCATATTTGTCTGAGATTTAGTCAGCAGACTCTGAATTAGAGAAAAAACAAGCTTATCTTGAAAGGCCCGCTATCCACACCTTTCTCAGAGGCCCTTTCTGTGTCGGAGGTCCTTGTATCCGGGGGCAACACCCGCCCCGATCTTGCTTGAGGCTCCATCCCCGGGAGCGGGCCTCATGGAGTGGGGTGTGACCCCAGTTCCGAGATTGTCTTACTCTGTTCTGGGCTCCCATTCCTCTTCGGGCAGGCTAGCTTTCCAGGTGATGGAGAGGGTGCTTGCTTCTGGAAGCGCTCCTGTTATGTTGGATCTTCCCCCTGCTTCCTCTGAGCTACAGCTACCACTGGCCACCTCCCCAGGACACTGAGAGCACAAGCCTCAGGAAAGCCCTGCCCAGGGTAATTTCCCTTCTGAATCTTCAGACATTTCCACTGAAGAACCCCCTCGGAAGAAGGCTTGTAAGAGGAAACTCCATGACTCTCCGGAGGAGTCTCTCACAGAGGATATGGACTACGATGATGGAGAAGGGTCCCCACGGTCACCCCCAGACTATGTCTCCTTCGGAGACATCCTGGAAATATTGAAACCGGGGTGGCTTGGAAGCCCTCCAATCCTTCCTCGGAGGAGTCAATCTTCCTGCAGGCTTTCCACTCACGGCCTTCTACTTCTTGGGTGACACCACCTACTGACGACTTAGTCCAGCTTTGTTGTGCAGCGTGTGTGGAAGAACCCTGACTCAATTGAGGCCATTCCCCGGAGACCAGACAAGATTTCTTTCCCCAACAGAGGAGCATCCCCATTGGTCTAGAGGCTTACCAGTAGACGCTATGGTGGTGGCAGCAGCCATGAAAAAGGACCTTGCGGAGGAAAGTCCTACTGTCCACCCACCCAACAGAGAGTCCCGGGCTGTGGACAGACTAGGGAAGCGAGTTTTTGCTTCAAGCGACCTTTGCAGTCAGGTCTCTGAATCACTTGGCACATTTTACGAGGCTCCAAAGGGATCTGATCTCCGAACTTTCTGGAACACTCACGGGTCAAGTTTCTGATGGGGCACGCGACAAGGTTGTTTCTCAACTTGCTACCCTTGAGTCAATCTCCAACTCGACCATGAGGTTGCTTTCCCATGCATCCGAAGGGGGCGGCTAGAGCTGCGGGTGCAGACATAATCATGAGACGCCATGCCTGGATGCGCATCTGTGACCTCGTGGACTCTTTCAAGTCCTCCTTTTTGAATGCCCCTATCAAACTATCCACCTTGTTTGGTTCTAAATTGAAGGAGACACTGGCAAGGTGCGAACAGGACAGAAAGACCTTGTCTGTTGTTGGCCTATGTTTTTCCAAACCACAACGTTCTTTTTCCAGGAACCAGAGGAGTGGGGAAAATATGGCACAGAAAATCTCAAGGCCCTTTCCGCAACGCACGTGGTGAGGATTCCCCCAGAGGCAGAGGGGGTTCCAGTGGTGGAAGTCTCCCCTTTAGGGGCAGGTCCCCGATACCAAGACTGCAGGGATTCTTTCTCCAGACAATCTTATCAACGCTCCTGAAGCATTGCCTAATTGCTTTCCTCTGGAAGCAGTCGGGGCTTGTTTTTCTCTGCACCAAACTGCCTGGCAGTCTATTACAAATGATCAGTGGGTGCAGAGAATAATCTCCAGAGGCTATTACATCCCTCTAATATCTCACCTAAAACCTTCAAAGTACCTTCCTGATGTTCCACCCAGTCAAAGGGAAGAAGCAGCTTCAGAGCTAAGAAAACTGTGTCAAAAAAGTCATCCAACCAGTCCCCCTAGACCAATGTGGATCCGGTTTTTACTCAAGATTCTTTTTGGCACCAAAAAAGATTGTGTACTGGAGACCCATTTTGGATCTCGGCCAACTAAACAATTCAGTGGTTCAAACCAAATTCTGCATGGTCACTATACAATCCATTCTCTGTTTTCTATGGGAGGATGTTTGGATGTGCTCGATAGACCTTTGGGATGCGTATTATCACATCAAAATGGACAAATGCTCCAGGAGTCTCCTTCTCTTCCGGCTAGGAGCCAATCATTACCAGTTCAGAGCCCTGCCATTCAGTCTCTCGACAACCCCCAGAGTGTTCACAAAGTGCCTAGCAGTGGTGACAGCTCACCTAAGACTTCAGGGATTCCATATTTAGACGATTGGCTCCTCTCCGCCCCCACCAAGCGCCTACTGACCATGGCCCTCCACTACACTCTCTCACTGGTGGAGTTTCTAGGCATCACAGTCCATTGGGAAAAATCCAGTCTTCATCCTACCCAACAATTGGAATTTATATTAGCAGTATTCAATACTCGAACAAGCCTGGTTTCTCTCCCACCTCACAGGCTTCAGAGGTTAGGATTACAGGTACAAGTGATACTGTGTCAAAGAAAGGTGTGAGCAAGAGAAGTTCTACAAGCTCTGGGGTCTATGGCTGCAGCCATTCCGATTGTTCCTCTGGCAAAATTACATACGAGAATGTTGCAATGGCTCCTTTTGTCCCAGTGGTTGGCAAATCTTCACCCTCTAAACTCACTGATCCTCATCACCAATTCCTGCAAGCAAGATCTTCTTTGGTGGATGAGGACAGAGAAAATTCTTTGGTGTCACCCTTCCAGACCCCTCAACCCAACACCATGGTGACCACGGACGATTCCCTGATAGGGTGGAGGGGCGGCCACTTGCAGGGAAAGACAGTCCAAGGCACGTGGTCCAGCTTGGAGGCCAACTTGCATATCAATACTCTGGAGTTGAGAACAGTGCTGTTGATGTTGCAGGCATTACATCCGCTCCTTCCATTGGGAACGATTGCGATCCATTCAGACAATATGTCAGTAGTCTGGTACATAAACAAACAAGGAGGGACCAAATCCTATCCCCTGTGTCGAGAGGCCATGAGAATTTGGCATTGGGCAATAGCTTCCAGCCGCTTTCCTATAGCAACGCATATCCTGGGGAGCTCCAACGTGATTGCGGACAGGCTGAGCAGATGCATCCTCCTACACGAGTGGTCTCAATCTGAATGTGAAGGCAGAAATTTTCAGCCATTGGGGCCAGCCTTGCTGCGATCTTTTTGCTTCCCCCTCAGACAACAAATGCAGCAGCTTCTTTGCCCCTTTACCCCCAGAAAGGGAGTCACCGAGAGACGCTTTGACTCACGATATCTTCCAATTCCCTTGATACCTCTATTTTTAAAGAATGCAATTCGGTTGAGATGCAAGGTGATCCTCATTGCCCATTCTGGCCTCGCCAAGTGTGGTTCCCCTTTCTCCGGCCTCGCCTATTACAACCTCCATGGATCCTGGACAGTCGTCAGGACCTAATCTCTCACCCCCAAGGGTTGACTCTCCCAAATCTGTCCACTCTTAAGATGACAGCTTGGTTTCTCCACTTCCATTAGTCGCCAGGCAGGAATCCCTCTCCTTACGTTTGCGATATTATTCTGGCCTCCCATAAACCATTCACCAGAAAACTCTACAGAGATAACTTGAACAAGTTTGCTCTCTGGTCTAAAAAACAGATGCTAGACTCCTCAGCTCCTGCATCTGTTATACTGCAATACCTTTTGAGTTTTTCGACAATGGAGCATCAGCTTCCACTATTCGAGTCCCCTTGACAGCTATCTCCAATTTTCCTAATGGTCTAGAAGGCGTTCCACTTATCTCCACCTGCATTTGCAAGACCTTTTTCAAAGGAGTTTTCCATAGCAGACCCCCAATCAGGTGGCCTGTAGAGACATGGAATCTCTGTCCTGGTATTAGTCTTTCTTTACCCCCTTTTGAGCCTGCAGCAAAATGTGACCTTAAATTTCTTTCGTGGAAATCGCTCTTTTTGGTGGTGGTCACGTCATCTAGATTGATATCGGAACTACAAGTCTTATGCATCAAGAGTCCGTATTTAATCTTTCATAAGACAGAGCATCTCTTCATACTAATCCTTTCTCCCCAAAGTAATTTCTGATTTCTCTATCAACCAGTCCATTGAGCTCCCAGTGTTGTTCCCAAATTATTCCAGTAAAGGAGAGTACTGTCTGCTCTCATTGGATGTACATAGACAGTTATGTTTTTACTTAGGACTAAATTGTTCCGCAAGTCGGATCAAATTTTCATCTCCTTTTCTGGACCACAAATGGGATGTGCCGTATCAAAAGTCACTTTATCAAAATGGCTCAGATTGTATTACTTTTTCATACTCAAAAGCAAGTGAACCTAAACCTGTTAATATCAAAGCTCATTCAACAAGAGCCATTGCAACTTCTGTTGCTTTTCCCTCCAGAGCTTCCATGGATGACATTTGCACAGCAGCTATTTGGGCTAAACCCCATACTTTCATCAAACAGTTCAAGTTGGACCTGGTCTCCAGGGGAAGAGCGGCCTTCGGGCTCAGTGGTTCTCCGGATTGTTCTTCCATAAGGGCCACCCAGCTTTTCAAGTAGCTTGGGATTCTGTCCCATCAGTGATGAATGGGAAGAAGATTAACAACATCAGATAAAGAAGTTGCATCTTACCATAACGTTCCATCTGTGCTGTTGATCTTCCATTCATCACATTTCACCCTCCGTCCCCCACCAAAGGCTCCTGGTGGATCTTATGGGTCCTTGTGGTGTTTTCAGGGTTTTTGCTTAGAAATGGTCTCTGCATTTACTTCTATATGTTGCATGCAAACTCAATCTGAGGTAACTGGGCGAAGGGCATTGTGGGTAGCAGCTTAGCTCAAGAGTTTTTGGTGTACGTGAGCTTGGTATTAGGCCGACTCTGTTCCGTGGGCTCAGAACCAAACCCATCAGTGATGAATGTAAGAAGATCAACAACACAGACGGAATGTTATGGTAAGACATCACTTCTTTTTACTGTTGTTGAGTCTTGATGTTGAGTAAACATTTAATAAAGTAAACTGGGATTTTATGGGTACGGTAGTAGAATCATTTACATTCCTGATATAGTAACAATGTTAATTAAGAGGATATATGAAGGACTGAAGGCAAGTATTAGGGTGGGTGGGTTCCTCTCTGATAAGCTGTGTTCGAACAGAGGAACGGGCGGGGGGGGGGTGACCTCTTTCCCCTTTGCTTATTTGCTTTATATTTAGCGCTACTGCAAAAAAGAAAAAACTCAGAAATTTTAGGATGTAATTTATTTGCAGATGTTATTTTGTATTTGAAAAATCTAAAAAAAGACATTTTGGTGTTGTGGAACATTTTGAGACAGTTTTAGATTTTTTGCATATAAAATGAAAGTAAAACAAAGGTTATAGCAGTAAATTCTGTATCCACACATCAATTGACTTAGCATTGCTTATATTTATGGGGCTGTGTAAAGGTGAAATATTTAGATGTGTGGATTAACAAAGTATTCCATTATGGCAGGTAAGGATATGTAGGAAGAGTCTAAAAATATCATGCAAACACTGAGAAACTGGAAGTTCTTGTTTATGCATATGTATAGTAAGATACAAATGGTGATACTGTTTTTAGTCAAGTTTAGTTTCATATACAGGTTAGCCATATTTGTATCAACCAGAGGAGACGTTGGCAGTAATAAAGAGTTGAAAGAATGTATTTGTGGGGGGGTGAGAATTAAGTACGATAAGTTGACCCTTCCCATGGAACAGTTACCCGATTTGTGTGGATATTTTAGAGCTACATAGTTAAGACTCCTATACATAACGAAAGCAGAAGGTTATAAATCAAAATGGAAAGGGGTGATGAAGTAGAAGGATTCAAGAAATAAGGAAAGAGTATGGATTTGAATGCAGATCCTTAAGGAGAATAACACACATATAGAATATTATATTCATAGAGGGATTCAAGAAATAAGGAGAGAGTATGGTTTGGGATGCAGATCCTTAATGAGAATAACAATAAACAGAATATTACATTCATAGAGTTAAAGTATTCTAAGAACTAAGTGAACATGGGAATAGATAAATATTTTATCAGTAGGGATAATTGTATGAAAGGGTACAGAAAATAAGCAAGAGGGAGCAGGAATTTACTGGAGAAAATTGGCAAAGGAACCCCGAGGTATGGGTAAGAACTGAATAGGACGGAAAAGGTAATGGAATGAGATGAGGCCAAGCAGAAGTTTGCACTGCAGGATAGAGACTGTTTTCCTTACCAGAGACTGACAGAGTATAGGCAAAGAGAAAGGGGTAGGCGAGTCCCAATTAAAAGATCAGCTCTGGTTAGAGTTTTTAGTTGAGTGTAGAACAGAAGCTGCAGTTAAAAAAAATGAATATTAAGTAGGACATGTAAATACTGCATAAGTATAAGAATCAATCAGAGGAGGTTAGTAAGATTTTAGAGAGAGGCTGGAAAAGCAATTTACAATAGCCAAAACTTTGTAATATACCTGTGTTTTGTAAATACTACTATGATTTGTGGAGCTTTTCTCCCCGGGCCTCCACTGAAAATGGACATATATCCAGTTGGACCAGCCCCGTCAACAAATGTAAAATAAATAAATAAATAAAATAGAATAATGGAAGAGCATACATATGACTCCCAAATATGTAACAAAGTCCAGAAAGTTTAGGATTTTTGCTTGGAAGTGATAGTTTGGTATTTGTATACTCCAAGCAGACTAATTTTTCCTCGGGTAGATAGCAAATATTCAATGTGTAATGGGAAAAAAAGATGGAACTGAGAACGTGTTTTTTTTTTAAAGCGTAATGAGTTGGTAGATTTTAAAATATACATATTAAAAACAGAGTTGAAACTTTGCCACCGACCACAACTGAAGAAAATCATAATGAAGAGGGGGATAATAAGGAAAGTATATTAAGACATGGACAGCTGTAAGATGTGTTTGGGACATGGGTTGAGATTAAAAATGTATATTCAGACTTTTTATTCATCTAAGCACAAACGTGTTCATTTCTCACAAGACCATTTTTGCTAAGGTCTGTATAAGCATTGTTCATGTCAAGGGCAGAAGGAAACAGCATGTGATGAATGTCTGAATGTTAAGTTGTCAATCTCGCCTTCATTCTTGCTTGATGGGTTCGGAGCCGATCCTCGGCTCCGACTCGGCACTTTGCTAAGCTCAAGAGGCACTTTTACCAGCTCGAGGCAGCCCCATATCCCATGATGCAAGGCGGTAAGTACCCAGATCTCGTTTGCCGCTTCGCTGATGAGGTTCTCCTTTTACCAGCTCCTGGTAAGTGTTTGTATTTAAACTTCTATTAGCCCCTTTCAGATAAAAAATTATTTTTTCTTGAAAATCTTTCAATTTTAGTTAATTGTAAGCCCCCTTTTCACTAACTTTATTCTTCCTCTTTCATTTTTTTAGTCAGGCCTTCTTCCCTCCCATCCCCCCCCCACCCCCCTGTCAGGGTGTGTGTGTGTGTGTGTGTCTGTGAGGTTTTTTACTAGTTATCCTTTAATTTAATTGTCTGATTTGGGACTGTGTGTGTACTGCTTGTGTATCCACAATGTCCAAAGAGCAGAGGGTCTCAGGCTTTAAGAAGTGTGACTCGTGCTGTCAGAAGATGTCTCTGACAGACGGTCACACTTCTTGTTTATACTGCCTGGGACCCCTCCACCTGCAGGACTCCTGTGCAATATGTCACTCTTTTAGCCAGAGAGTCCTGCAGGAAAAGAGAAACAAGCTCATTTTAAGGGGACTCCTTAAACCGGAGGGCTCCCCGGCCAAATCGGCTTCGGGAAAGCCTTCCAAGACTAAGGCCCAGGCTTCTGTACCAAAGCCTTCGGCCTTGGCTCCGACTTTGTCGGAGTCGAGATCAGCTCTGGCTGGAGCCGATCCGACCTTGGCTAAATCTTCAGCACCGATGGCTATCGGTGCCGATACTTCTATGGTCACTTTGGTGTCAGTTCCGACTGGCTCCGACCACCATGTGGCCCAGGCTTCGGTGTCGGCGCCGACCGGCTCTGACACCGCTATTTCGATGCCTGCATCGGCTCCAGCTGGAGGCGATGCATCTAGATCTTCTCTCTGAGCCGAAAAATTATCGGCTCCGACTGGATGAGTGGGTTTGTCGGCTCCGATGGTTCCTTCGAGGAAGAGGTCCAGGTCCCCCTCTTTGGAACCGATTCTGTCTGCTCCGGCCTCACCTCTTCTTTCGGAACGGAGCCATCGGAGCCGATCATCTAGGTCGTCCAGGTTATCTGACCATGATTTAGAGAGGGTGGTAAGCAGATTATTAAAATCACAGGCACTGGCCCAGATGCTTCATAGTCCGTCTCAACAGATGACTATTAGTCCACACCCCCTTCAAGTTCCTCCTTCGACTCTACAACAGAGTTTGGAGCTGGAGTCTACGGGAATAGTTACGGCTATGGCTGAGGGGCAGATACCCCCTCCTTCTGCACCTTCAGCATCTACTCTTATCTCCTCCTCGAGGCCTTCCTTGGAGGGATTCGGTGGTCGGGCTTCCCTGGTCTCCTCCGAGGGGGTGAGTGGCATCGGACCCTTGTCCAACCCCGCTCTTCCCCTTGGAGCTTCGGCCTTGGTGAGCTCGGCTCCGACATCTGCCTCGGAGCCTTCCCTTTCGGTGGGTCCGGGAGTCCCAGTTTCTTCGGAACGGGTTCTCTCGGATCTCCCTGGGAGGGGGGCCTTCGAGGTGATGAAGAGTGCGCTGGTCACTGGGCTCAGTCAGCAGTCTATTCCCTTAGCTCCTCCCTCTACAGTGCCTGTCGATATCTCTTCCATCTCTCTTGCTCCCGGACCTAGAGATCCACCGCCTCAGGTTTCCCCACTGGGAAGAACCCCCTCTTCCGAGGATTCTCCTGACCAGTCAGGAGATCCTCCGCGCAAGAGGACTTGTAAGAGGAAACACCTGGACTCCCCTGAGTCTACCACTTCAGATACCGACTTAGATGAGTCGGAGGGATCCCCAAGATCCCCCTCTGAGGATGTCTCCTTTTCAGACATCCTAGAACTCCTAAAACAGAGGGGAAACTGGCCCTCCATAAATCCCTCCGAGGATGAGTCGGTATACCTAGAGGCGTTTGGATCTCGACCCTCCACCTCCTGGGTGTCTCCACCTTTCGACCCCCTTATGGAGGTTATTGCTCGAAAGGCTTGGGCTGCTCCTGATTCTGTAGAGCCAGTTCCTAGGAGGCCGTCTAAATTTATTACAGCCCCTTCTGAAAAGCAATTCCTTACAAAAGGTGTCCGTGTTGATGCCATGGTGGTGGCGGCCGCCACTAAGAAGGAACTTGCAGATCCTTCCGTACCAGTCCATCCTCCAAATAAGGATTCTAGGACCATGGATAGGTATGGTAAGCGGATGTTCTCCTCAGCGACCTTTGCCATGCGTTCGCTGAACTATTTGTCACTTCACCAGACTCCAAAGGGACATCCTTAAAGAACTAGATGAAGTAGTGCAGGATCCTACGGCTGCAGGGGCTCAAGAAAAGATTGCTTCTCAGCTAGGAATCCTTAATTCTATAGCTAACTCCTCCATGCGACTGATCTCGTATGCAGCAGATGGAACGAGTAGAGCCGCGGGTACAGGAGTGGCTCTTAGACGTCAATCCTGGATGCGGCTCTGTAATTTTGCAGATCCCTTTAAGGCGTCCTTCACGAATTCTCCCTTTGATGGGTCAGCATTGTTTGGCCCTCAAGTGAAGGATACATTGACCAGGTATGAGCAGGACGGCAAGACTCTTTCTGCCGTAGGGTTCCATTTTTCTACCCCCTCTAGACCTTACCCCAAAGGTCAGAAGGGCAGAAAAATGTGGTTCCGTAAATCCCAGGGAGTCACGCCAGACGCACGTGGTCAGTTTACCCCTAGAGGCAGAGGGGGTAATAATAACAGACGCCGCTCTAGAGGCAGAGGGGGTCCACAAAACCAGGGAAGCAGAGAGCCTCTCTCTGACGAGCCCTTCCAGCATCCCTGAGATGTTGCCCGGCTGTCCATCCTTGGAGGCAGTCGGGGGAAGACTATCGCTGTACCCAGAAGCCTGGCGTTCCCTCTCTCAAGACAGATGGGTGCAGTCGATCATATCCGAGGGTTACAAGATTCCTTTCGAGGAAAGTCCTTTCACTCACAAAAATTCCCTTCCAGATGTGCCACCCGGTCTAAGGGAAATTGCAAAGTTAGAAGTAACAAAACTTCTACAAAAAAGGGCCATTCAGCCAGTTACAACAGACCATTCAGAGCCTGGAATCTACTCAAGATTCTTTTTGGTCCCCAAAAAGACGGGAGACTGGAGACCAATATTGGATCTCAGCAGACTCAACAAGTCTGTGAGAAAGACAAGATTTTGAATGGTCACACTTCAATCAATTTTGCCCTTCCTAGACAAGGACAACTGGATGTGCTCAATAGACCTTCAGGATGCGTACTATCACATAAAAATTCGCAGACGCTCCAGAAGGTTTCTCCGCTTTCGGCTGGGGTCCAGTCATTTTCAATTCAGAGCCCTGCCCTTTGGTCTCACTACAGCCCCCAGAGTGTTCACCAAATGTATGGCAGTGGTCACGGCTCACCTGAGACGTCAAGGATTCCAGGTGTTTCCGTATCTCGACGACTGGCGCCTTTCAGCCACCACCAGGCATCAACTTCTCCAAGCCATTGATTACACCCTAAGTCTCTGCACTCAATTAGGAATTTCGATCAACTACGAAAAATCCTCCTTATTGCCCTGCCAGTCTATTACTTTCGTAGGCGCAAACTTAAACACTGTTCGGATGTCAGCAACCCTCACAGACCAAAGAATCTCAGATATCCAAAGTCACGTGCGGATCATCCTTGCCAGCAAAAAGGTGCAAGCCAGAATGGTTCTGAAGGTGTTGGGCCTCATGGCTGCGGCCATTACCCTTCTTCCCTTGGCCCGCTTCTACATGCGTCTTCTTCAATGGATGTTGTTCACCCAGTGGTCTTACCAACAACTTCCCATGCGTCACCAAATCCTGGTGACACAAATTTGCAAGAATCATCTATCATTGTGGATTTCTTCTCCCCAGATTCATCTAGGCAGACCCTTTGTATCCCCGGCCCCGGTAGCCACAGTCACTACGGACGCCTCCCTGATCGGGTGGGGGGGTCATTATAAGGGCAGGATGGTTCATGGGACGTGGCAACCGTTCGAATACCACCTGCACATAAATGTCCTAGAGATGAGAGCAGTGCTTTTAACGTTGCAAGCCCTCAACGACTTTCTTCCCTTGGGGACAATTGCAGTTCACACAGACAACATGTCTGTAGTATGGTATATCAACAAACAGGGCAGAACCAAGTCCTACCCCTTGTGTCGAGAAGCTCTCAGACTTTGGCAATGGGCGATCTCCTCTCATCGGTTTCTGGTAGCAACGCATATCCCTGGGAAAACCAACATTCTAGCGGACAGATTGAGCAGAGCTATTCTCATGCCTCATGAGTGGTCTCTCAAACAATCTATAGTGGAGGAGATTTTTCTAGAATGGGGCCGCCCATGTTGCGATCTTTTTTCTACTCCCCAAAACAGCAAATGCCCAGACTTCTTTTCTCTCTTCCCACTGCCAGGCCATCCCCCCAGAGACGCTCTTACCCAGGATTGGCCCCAGGGACTTCTTTATGCCTTTCCTCCCTTTCCGTTGATTCCACAAGTACTCCAGAAAGCCACCGTTTTGAGAGCCAAAATGATTCTCATTGCTCCCTATTGGCCTCAACAAATTTGGTTTCCGTTCCTCCATCGTCACCTATTGGTGCAGCCGTGGCATCTGGACCCAGTGCCAGACCTTCTGATTCACCATTCGGGTCAGCTGCATCGGTCTATTCCTTCTCTCAACCTCACAACTTGGTTGCTCCACTTCCTTCCTTAGCCAGGCTTCCTATGATCTCTAATCCTGTTAGGGATATCATAGTGGCTTCCCTTAAATCCTCTACTAGAAGGATTTATACCAGCAAGTGGAAACGCTTCTCTTGTTGGGCAAAAGCTAAAAATATAGATCCCTTTACTGCCCCTGTTCATGCAGTTTTGGATTTCTTAGCGGAAATCTTTCATTCGGACTCTTCATCTTCCACGGTCAAAGTTCAGTTGTCTGCTATCTCGAACTTTCATGTCGCGTTTGCAGATCACAACATTATGTCCCACAGGCTTTGTAGAGCCTTTCTAAAAGGAATTTTTCTCCTTAAACCTCCTGTCAGGAGTCCTCCTCCTCAATGGGACCTAAATCTAGTGCTGACATCCTTAATTCTTCCTCCCTTCGAGACAGCTGTTTCATGTTCCCTGAAGTTTCTCTCATGGAAAACACTCTTCCTTGTTGCTATTACCTCGGCCAGGAGAGTGTCAGAACTTCATGCTCTCTCTGTTCGTCCCCCTTATTTGGTCTTCCACAAAGACAGGGTATCCTTGAGAACTAATCCAACCTTTTTGCCTAAGGTGGCCTCGAAAAATAATTTGAACCAATCTATTGACCTCCCTGTATTTTTCCCTAATTACTCAAACAGATCGGAACAAAAATTACATTATCTTGATGTTCACCGCCAACTCGGATATTATTTGGACAGAACAAAACAATTCAGGAAATCCGATCAGCTCTTTCTTTCTTATGCGGAAAATAAGAAAGGCCTTCCTGTCTCCAAAGTAACCTTATCTAGATGGCTTTCTTCCACCATCTCCGAAATCTATCAGCTCAGGGGAAAACAGCTGTGCTGAAAACCAAAAGCGCATTCAACCAGAAGCTTAGCCACTTCCACAGCTTTTCAGGCTAGACTTCCATTAGACACTATTTGTGCAGCAGCCACTTGGGCCACTCCTCATACCTTTGTTTCTCATACCTTTGTTTCTCATTACAAATTGGATTTGGCCTCCAGGGATAGAGCCAGTTTTGGCTCTACAGTTCTCAAGAGTCTGTTCCATTGAACCACCCAGGATAGAGGTGCTAGGGACGCGGTCCCATCAAGCAAGAATGAAGGCGAGATTGACAACTTAACATTGAGAAGTTATGTACCTACCATAACGTTCCATGTTAGTTGTCTTCTCTCGCCTTCTTTCTTGCGACCCTCCCTCCTGCCCCCTTGGCTGGACAGTCCTTTTTTTCTCCCTATCTGGAAGATTGCTTCTTAAGACCAGCTAGTTCTGGCCTTTTTTATACCCATCCTTTAGGCTTTTTGCCTTTCTTTCCTTCTAGGAAGGTTTTTGTGCTAGGTGTTGTTGCCTATAGGTACCAAAGGTAATTTTCATGTGGCTATTTTAAGATACATTCACTATGACTCATGGTTTATGAATGTGTTATTTTGGAATAGTAAGGATATTTTATATGGCAGAGATGTCATGATTTTTACTTAGATATTTTGTTTTCATACACACCTTTTTCCTTTTTCCTATCTTCCCTACCACGTTCTTCTTGCTATCCCCTCCCTCTCTTATTTCCTTTATAGTTTCTTTTTCATCCCTTTTTTCTTCCCTCCCCTTCCTTCTTTTCTTTCCCTCTTTTTTGTTTACTTCCCTATACCCCCCCCCCACATACCCCACAACCCCCCCCCCTTTTTTAGATCTTTTTCAGCAGCACTCTCAGTAAATTGTGCGGTGTGATGTTATATATTGTAAGTAAGAATGCCATATGATTTAATTGTATATGATTTAATTGTATATAAGAGTTTATAGTTTTTTATTTAATAGAATTTTATTTAACAGTTTTTATAATATTTCCTTGATTAGATC
Source organism: Protopterus annectens (assembly GCF_019279795.1). Lineage (NCBI taxonomy): Eukaryota > Metazoa > Chordata > Ceratodontiformes > Protopteridae > Protopterus > Protopterus annectens. Next base: position 725,328,059 of record NC_056732.1, read on the forward strand.
TGATCCTTGGTTTATGCATATTTCCATGTATTATGCTTATACCTTATATAAACTTGTGCCTAATGTCAAGCCAGTATAGCGTTGCTACTAGTAACAAGAGTATATACACTTTTAATTTGCATAATTAATTGAGTTTTTGCCGCCGATTTGGCTAGTTAAGCAGGGTGTGTTATGTATATATACTGATGCATTTTTCAAAATTGTTATAACCTGAAGAAGCGCACTTGTTAGTGCGTGAAAGCGCTTGTTTTTATTAAATAAAACAGTTTTCCTTATCATCGTGGTGGTTCCGGTAATTTGTTGGAAAATTATGCGGAAAATAAGAAAGGCCTTCCTGTCTCCAAAGTAACCTTATCTAGATGGCTTTCTTCCACCATCTCCGAAATCTATCAGCTCAGGGGAAAACAGCTGTGCTGAAAACCAAAAGCGCATTCAACCAGAAGCTTAGCCACTTCCACAGCTTTTCAGGCTAGACTTCCATTAGACACTATTTGTGCAGCAGCCACTTGGGCCACTCCTCATACCTTTGTTTCTCATACCTTTGTTTCTCATTACAAATTGGATTTGGCCTCCAGGGATAGAGCCAGTTTTGGCTCTACAGTTCTCAAGAGTCTGTTCCATTGAACCACCCAGGATAGAGGTGCTAGGGACGCGGTCCCATCAAGCAAGAATGAAGGCGAGATTGACAACTTAACATTGAGAAGTTATGTACCTACCATAACGTTCCATGTTAGTTGTCTTCTCTCGCCTTCTTTCTTCGACCCCTCCTGCCCCCTTGGCTGGACAGTCCTTTTTTTCTCCCTATCTGGAAGATTGCTTCTTAAGACCAGCTAGTTCTGGCCTTTTTTATACCCATCCTTTAGGCTTTTTGCCTTTCTTTCCTTCTAGGAAGGTTTTTGTGCTAGGTGTTGTTGCCTATAGGTACCAAACGAGATCTCGGTACTTACCGCCTTGCATCATGGGATATGAGGCTGCCTCGAGCTGGTAAAAGTGACTCTCGAGCTTAGCAAAGTGCCGAGTCGGAGCCGAGGATCGGCTCCGAACCCATCAAGCAAGAAAGAAGGTGAGAGAAGACAACTAACATGGAACGTTATGGTAGGTACATAACTTCTCATTTTATGTGAATAAGTTTCTACCTATTTTGTAAACCTGCTCTGATTGTCTAGTGATAAGAAAATATCTGATTTGATTGATGATTCATAGCATAAAATAGGGGATTGTGAAGGAAGAACTGTAAAACTGGAAAAATTCTTAGTGTTTCCTTAATATTTTCTGAATTTTGGAATCCATCTTATTTCAAGATGGATCATTAATGCCTGGGTCTGTCTTTCGTTTTTTTTTTTTTTTTAATTGCCAACATAGAAGTTCCAACGTGGAAGATTGGAACTTGTGCCTAATAAAGGAAGACACAGATAAAGGTCTGCCTATTTTTAGTAAGCAAAATACTGCAAAGATATTCTGTTTTAATTCATTAATGGCTGTAGTTTTATAGATAACAAAATGTTTTGCCTAGAAGCTTTTACAGTATAAAAGAATTTTGTGTTTGAGGAGACAAAAGATTGATTAGTCTCCCATGTACGTGTGTTCTTTACAATGAAGATTATTCTACTCTGCAAAACTGTACGGCATGAAGTTGTTTATAATCATAACACCCTCCAGGTGGCAGTCCACATCCTAGAGGAACAGGAATGCCCTATTGTGCACACTGAGTCACAAAATGAAACCCAGTTTTCTGAAAGTGGGGCATCTTGGAAGACAGCCTAATATTTGCAGTTGAGGAGGATGTACCCTGTACCAAGTTTTTTTTTTTTTCTTTGGGTAGAGGAGAGTAGACAGACATGTACTGGGATAACTGTTTTTTGCCAAAACTACCACCATTTGTTGACAAAGTTCATGCAGGAAGGCCAAGCTCTGTTGTGGTCCTAGGGTGCATTTTTAACCTGTTCTTCAGAGATAATTCTGTTCCATCACTGTGGCTACATAACTGCCCCACTTGAAGCTACAACTGCCCAAGAAGTAGTGTTACCCTTCTACTCTGTCTACAAGATCTCTTTTTTAACGGTCCTCTATGTATGCTGTGAAATTCTCCTTTTCTCCTCCAGTTGAAGGTTGTGCGTCAGGGCCGGCAACTCTGCACATAAAAATCTACTGCCAATCATTAGCGGATTGGAGTTCCACTGTGGCGACCCCTAACCGGGAAAAGCCGAAAGACACAACAACAACTTTGATCTGTACATTTGCCTGACCTTTGTCCAGCATCTTTGTGATTTAGGTGTCATTTACTCTACCACTAATTTACATACCTCTGCTTTTCATTATATAGTGTAAGGAACAGTTTGAAGAGTTATTTTACTGCAACCTTCATGATTTATAATTTTATGACCTTTTTGTGAATGCGTCTTGTTTTAATATAGCATGCTTTATCATCATAAAACCTAGAAATCCTAGAAGTATGTCTACCCCTTAATTTCAGTACAAGGAAGCTGTGTGCAGACTAATGGCAGCTTAAATGTCCCAAGATCAGGAGTTTAAACATTTCAGAAAAGCTACATGAGGAGACTGAAAAGGATGAGCTTAAGAGCTCTCCCACAGTTAATTTCCCTGTTGAGCTGGTATTATGAGTGTTCTTATGCCTGTTAACCTCTTTTGAACAATCCTTTTAAAGATTATTTCCTTCCATTTAGTTTGTGTCTGTTACATCTTTAAGGTGGTTTTCCAAAGTAAATTTGTTTCTGTATATTAATCTTCCAAAGTAAATTTATTTCTCGACATTAGTGTTTGAGGCTGTATCTGTTGGATTCCATACCTGTGTACATGGCAAAAAGATAAGGGAATTAAGGAAAGAAAATATATGATGTAATAATTTTTGAATGGCTATTCAGTATTAATAATGTCTCCTAGTTGGACCTAGACAAAGGCCTGGGGATTGTGGTAGTTAGATATCCATTAATCTAAACACAGTGAGCACCCATCAGTATCAGTATGTGGCATGATGGGGAGGTGGCTTGGGGTATAATTCCTGGGAGCCTGAGTATGCTGCTTAGTGCAGATCATACAATGGATCTTCTGAATGGTACAGATCAGTGGACAGATGGTCTGTGTAACAGTGAATAACTTCACTTAAAAAGGTGCTAGGGATTTGGGAGAGTACTCACATGATGCTGCTACTTTATTGGCAGTGTTGCATGATGCATTGACAAGTCCCGTTTTAAAGACAAATATTTATGCAACTGTCTCTTAAAATGGGATACTGTTACAGTATACCTTCTTAACATACAGGTTTACATTAGTCATGTACTAGAAATTCCATTAAACAGAAAATGTAACTTCAGTCACAGTATCACATTTGTGTAAGATAATTTCTTATTTTAGTGGAATATTTCACAGCAACCATTATCTGTTTTGAAATACGAGTGCTAATTCAGCTTTTTTTTCCTGTGTTTTAAAGGTTATACAACAAATTTTGAAAACTCATTTGATGACTCTAACCTGAATGCGGGTGATCTAGCTTTGGCATTGTACTCTGCCTTATATTCATATTCAGGCTGGGACACACTTAATTTTGTTACAGAAGAACTTAAAAATCCTGAAAGGTATGCAGCTATAAAGTTTGCTGTAACTTTCTTCTTTGGATCATTTATTTATTTATTTTTGAAACTTTTTAAATTGTTCCTATATTTAAATTTTGTTAAGTTCTGTTTTGTTTGTCTGTGAGTAAAAGCAGCAGGGGCCATAAACTAAATGATTTTCCCCAGTGTGGCATACAGGTTAAGAAAGCAGATGAAGAAAGTTCAGTCCTATTGAAAGAGTAGAGCAGTAATGGATTTGTATGCAATGTTTGATATTCTATCATACATGTTTACTGTATGAAACATTGTAGTTTGACAGTATACATTACATAATATTAAAGTACATTTTGAATGTGTCATAGTGGCAGTCACTGTTTGAATGGCTCATGACCTGACAAAAAAATCAGTGTGAAGTACTGTTTTACTGAAAAGAAATAGCAGTGAGAGCAATCAAAGATTTACATCTTCTACTGAGGGCAAGCCTTCCCTTCCACCCATCATTGAGGTATGGGGTTGCATATCCACACTCCTGCTAATAAATATAACCAAGTCCTAGGTTAACTGAGCTCTGGGCACAGAAACAAATCTTGGTTGTAACCCCACAGTCAACATAACAGTTAGAAAACTGATGGTTTTGGTTTGTAGGTTGCATGAATAGATATCACCTCTGTCTCATTTTAGTTGAGTATCAGATGGCAGTACATCATTCAGTTAAGGCTGGTATACAGTCGTAGTAGCACTGCCTTGGAAAGCATATATTCCTGAGGAAAGGAGGGGTGTAATTATCACCTATGTAGCAGTGGTACATCAAACCCCTCCTTAGAATGGTGTCACAAAGAGACAGCGTATCCACTGTGGACATCAAAAGACACATGACTGATGAGATACTTCCTAGATGAATCCATCCTGGGATGTCTGTCAGTCACTTAACTCTAAAGGGTAATAGGCATTCCAATCCAAGGCTTTGGAACACACAACATAGTAGGTCTAAAATAACTATTTGGTCTACAGTGTATAATGCAGCCAAGAACTGAAAATACTACTGCTGAATAATATTAATTCCTTGCCACTAAGAGGTCAATGACCTCTGTAATGAGAGCCATCTCTGTACTATCTTTTCCTGAAGCCAGATTGAAATGGATCATGAGTTTACACCCACCTGAGCAAAATAACCCCTTCTTTATATTGTAGGTTGTAGATTGGGCAGCAGTTATTCAGTTCTGAAGAAGGTTTAAGGATGGGTGGTGGTAAATGTCTTTTCGTTACAATTTTTTGAAAAGATAGGACAGAGCTAATAGTCTGGAGGAGAGTTGAGGCAAGCAGAGCCAGACAACCTAAAGCTAACCTGATTGAAGTGGGGATCAGCATAGAGATAGCTGACTCCATAATGAAAATCAATCCATGAATTTTAAGTAGTCTATATATTGAATCTCATATCAGACAATGTCTAGAAGAGAGTCCCAGCATACCCTATTATTACTGTATTTTTCTTTCTGATTAAATCAGTCGTAGAAACAAAGAAGTTTAATGTCTTTCTAACATTTAGGTTGAGCATACCTTCCATGTAAGTAAGACAGGTCAGACTGTGGTAAGACAGCACTGTGTCCACAGCTCATAAGAGCTATGCTAGTCAATTGGATATTGTAGAAATCTCTTTGTAAAAGAACATTGTCTTATGGGACATTTCTGCTTGAAGTGCATACTGCTCACCAAAATCAACCTACATGACGAAGTGAAGTTCATTGTCATACCATGGCTGTCATAAACCCAAGATTGGACATGCATGAGTTAGGATTAGAATATTCAGGACACCTGCTGTGACCTTGTAGCTGAAACTGCCTATCCCATGTCATCATATATAGTACTGTAGTTACCAATGAATTGATAGGCTGGTGGGATCAATGTTTTGCCACTTAACATTTTTCAAATTCTTATATTAATTTAGCTCAAGATCTGGAGATTTAGGAATCTCAAGAAGACTGCAGTCTTAGTAATGTGTTGATTAGAGTTGTCCCAGTGTGAAAACTGAAAAGTTGTTAAAGCCAGCAAAATATACCAATTTGGGTAGAATTCAGTTACTGCTTAATAACTGCATTGTCTGGATGCCTGCAAAGAAGGAATTTGGAGAAAGTGAAACTGAGAATAGAAACTCTGGCAGTGAAGAACCTTGCAGTTCTTCAGCAAAAAATAAAGGAAGTTAGTCTGCTAGTAATTTTAGAGGAAAAATGCATGAATTCCACTCAAAGGAGTTTATTCAGTCCACCTGTGTCTTGCTTATTTTAAAGTCGAATTACAAACATCTGGAAAAATAGAAGAAACTTTAAGCATCTATTCAGATGAATTGATGAAGCTGCAGAAATTGCAGGACAAAATTAAGGGAAAGACTGGCCAGATGTGATGCATCTCAAGAATTGTTCCAAAAAAAATAGAAGAAACCACGCAAAAAACATGGGATTGCTTACTGTACCAGAGAAACTGGAAGCAATATGCTGCATTAATTTTATGAATGTGCAGGCAAGCTACTGTGATTTGTATTTCACAGCAGATTTATTAATTGAGAGAGCACATCATATGTATGCTCCAAATCTGACTATGAAAATGCAGCGGAGACCTACATTTGCAAATAATTAAGACCACAGAAAGAGCTGCTCGTGACAAAACGGTAGCTGAAAAAGTAAAAAATTGGGGAGAGCAGAATGATTGTGGAAAACAGTTATTAGCTGTTCACCAGGCAGAAGAGAAGGAAGTTTATCAAGTTGCTCTGTCCAGTGTCTTTGGAATATTTTTTTCTGAAAGATCGAAGACAGTTTGGATGCAGTTTAGACTAAAGAGGAAGCTTAATGAACAAAGAGTGAGCCTACAAACTGAGAGTATCAATATTTTGACAGTAACAAAGCCCACAGAGACTTATTGCTGATGAAACTTTTTCCATTGTTCCAAATGAAAATGGTTGAGCAACAGAAAAAAAAAAAAAGAAGCTGATTAGAAGAATCAGAAGTACACTGGGCTTAAATCAGAGACCAGTGTTGGGAGGATAAAATGATTTTTGTTGTTTATTTTACAGTTTGGTAACTGGGTAGGTGAGCTGATCCTGAGACCCTTTTCAGTCACAACCTGGTTACAAAACGTACAGAATAAGGAAGCATGCAGCAATTATTTCTACAAAATTGCAAAAGATTTACAGGAATCCCTTACGTTTGTAAGAGGGTTAATGAGTTGTTCACATTAGAGCATATTTAAAGTATTTACATACAGTTGTAGACAGGCAGGTCATGTAGTGTTTGTACTTTTGGCTAAAAATTAAATTGGTAACATTGAATCTGATGTTAATCTTCATTCATTCATTACTGATGGGTTATCGATTCCATCCTCGGAACTGAGCCGGCCAAATATCAAGCTCGCGTCGGCCAAAAACTCCCGAGCCAAGGTCTACCCAGAATGCTCTGCTCCCTGTTAACTCAGATCTCATTTGCCGCGTTGCTGTACAGCTATGTCAAGCCACTCTGTTCAGCTAAGTATCTAATTTTTTTAAAGTTTTATATATCGTTTATACTTTAAAGTTTTTCAAACAGTTTCTGGTATTATTCTCCTACCCTATCGTATCCTTCAGGCTCTCTCTCTCTTTAGTCTATTTCTCTTTATTATTCTTTTCTTACCTTTGAGGTAATTCTTCATTACCATCGTTGGTAATCTTTTTTCCTTCTCTTTTCTTACCCTTTTGGGTAGACTTTCCTCTTCTTTTTGGTACTGTTTTTCTTCTCCACATCATTATGTCGGATAAGAAAAGTAGTGTTGGTTTTAAGCAGTGTAAGGATTATGGCTGGAAGTTGCCGCTTTCCAATGGCCATGACTTGTGTCTATTGTTTGAATGTCTCCCACCTTACTGTGGATCCCCCATGTGGGATTTGTAGAAATTTTTCGACCCGGACTCTTAACAAGAGAAAGAACAAATTAATCTTGAAAGGTCTTCTCAGATCTCCTTTCTGTGAGGCTATTTCTGTGTCGGAGGGCTCACCCCCTCCTGCTAAACCCCGTAAGAGGCGTTCTTTCTCTTCCTCATCGAGGTCGCTCACTTAATCTCCCTCTGGAGATCATAGGGAGTCTACTCATAAGAAGGTGAAAATGACTACTACTTCAGTGCTGCCACCTGTGACCCTGTCAGCTCCAGACTCTGCACTGCCCCAGCTGATTCTTGCTCCAGCCATGTCCTCCTTATCGACACCGGCACTGGAGTTTCCAGTGCAGGCAGTTACGGCTCCAACAGTCCTGTCGCAGCCCTTACCAGCACCGTCCATGCAGGTACAGTCCCCTTCAGCACCGTTGGTATAATCCCCTTTGACCCCGAGTATGATGTTACTCTCCTCCACGGTGCAGACACTTTCAGCACCAACATTTTCTTCGATGCAGTACTTTTCAGCACTGTCATTGTTACCAGTGCAGAGACTTTCCTCGATGGCACCATACCCATTGGTGCAGACACTTGCTTTTACGGTGCAGACACTTTCAACTTCTATGGTGTAGACATCCTCTGTTTCAGGCTCTGCACCTCTCGAATTAGCAAGGACCAAGTAATATCCTTCCTTGGATCCATTTGTTGGTAGCCAATATAGTCCTTTTCTAGAAAGGCCAGAATTGCCCTCCAATTTCTCTGAGGTTGACCAGGAGCCTCTCTAAGTGAGATGTGCTGCGGCTTGTTGACCAGTTGCTTGTGGCCAGAGGTCTCTCTCAACCATTGAAATCCACGTTCCCTTCTTCAGGTGAACGTACATCTCCTCAAACTCCCAACGTACACTTCTCCTTCGACTTTCACCCAAGTATCGTAGCCCATTACTCAAACAGCAGCTTTCCCTTCCTCCGGCTCCAATAATGGATCTCACTTTGGAACCGGAGTCGTCCTTGTGGCCTTCTGTGCACTGGGCATCAGGCTCTTCTCAGGCCATGGGGGAGGGCATTCTTGGTTCCATGCCTATTTTTTTCTATGGCACCCTCCAGGAATTCTCTCTCTCTCACACTTCACAGTCTTCTTGAGACTCCTGGTCTGGGGGTTGGCTCGTCGTGGTGGGGTGTGATCCCGGTTCTGAGGTTGTCGTGCTGAGTTCCTGGCTCCCATCTCTCCTTGGGTGGGCCTTGGAGAGGATGCTTGCCTCCCCTGGCAAACCCCAGATGTCAGAGTCCTCTCCCCCCTCTCTGCCGCATCTCTAACAAGCCATAACCGCAGGGCACAAGGGCCTCAGGTCTCTCCTACTCAGGAGAGACCCCGTCTTTGCAGTCTTCCGCAGAAGCTCCCACTGAGGAAGGTACCCAGCAAGGTGTCGTGCAAGAGGAAGCACATGGACTCCACTGAGGAGTCGTTGACTGAAGATACAGACTTTGATGACGGGGAAGGGTCCCCACGGCCACCCTCTGATGAGATGTCCTTTGGTGACATTCTCAAGATCCTTAGAGGGGTAACGAAGTCCTCTAATCCTTCCTCTGAGGAATCCGTATTCCTACAGGCCTACCTCCTGGGTTACCCCGCCGGCCGATGAGCTCGTCCAACTCATCGTCCAGCTCTCATGGAAAGCTCCTGACACCCTGGAAGCGGTACCACGGAGGCCTGATAAAATCGCCCCACAGCTTAGCATCCCCATTGGTCACAAGGTCTTCCAGTAGATGCCATGGTGGCGGCGGCTGCAACCAAGACGGATTTGCCAGAAGAGAGCCAAACTGTCCATTCACCCAACAAGGAGTCCTGGGCGATAGACTAGGGAAGCGTGTGTTTGCTTTATCAACCTTCGCCGTAAGGTCTTTGAACTATTTGGCACACTTTACCAGGCTGCAGAGGGATATTATCAACCAACTCTCTGAAACCTTGGCAGGAGCTGTTTCTGACTAGGTCCGTGACAACGTGGCTTCTCAGATTGTCACCCTAGAGTCCATTTCCAACTCTTCCATGCGTTTTATTTCTCACGAAATGGAAGGAGCGGCTAGAGCGGCAGACACGTGTATAGACACCAGACAACATGCCTGGATGCGACTTTCTGGACACCTTTAAGGCTTCCTTCATGAACACCCCCATCAAGGCCGCTTTTTTGTTTGGTCCTAAAGTGAAAGATACGCTGGCAAGGTGCGAACAAGATAACAAGACCCGATCTGCCATTGGTGTGAGACACTCCCACTCCTCTGCTCTTCTACTCCAGAAATCAGAAGATCAGGAAGATGTGACACAAGAAAGCACAGGGCTCTTTCCGTGAAGCACGTGCTGAGTTCTTTCCTAGAGGTAGAAGGTGAAACTCCATTGGAAGACTCCCCTTTCGGGGCAGAGGAGGTCCGCGAAACTGGGGTTCCAAAGATTCTTTCTCTGGCCAACCCTATCCGCGCTCCTGAAGCGTTGCCCAACCGCTCACCTCTGGAAGTGGTCAGAGGTAGTTTTTCCTTGTACCCTGCTGCCTGGCGAAATAGAACCACTGACTCTAGGGTACAATGGATAATATCCAGAGGCTATCGTATCTCCTTCCACCTTTGTTCATTCTCATCCAGGGTATTACCCGATATTTCACCTAGTCAAAGGGAAGCAGCAGCACATGAAATCCAAAAGCTGCTACTAAAAAAGTCATCCAGACGGTCGCCCCAGACCAGATAGGATCCGGTTTTTACTCAAGGTTCTTTTTAGTGACAAAAAAGACAGGAGACTGGAGACCAATTCTGGATCTCAGCACACTGAACAAATTTGTAAAACCGAGAAATTCTGGATGGTCATAGTTCAGTCTATCCTTCCTCTACTGGAAAAAGACAATTGGATGTGCTCTGTAGATCTTCAAGATATGTATTACCACATAAAAATGGACAGATGCTTAAGAAGATACCGCATAGGAGCCAGTCACTACCAATTTCGAGCTCTGCCCTTCAGTCTCTCTACAGCCCCCAGAGTGTTCACCAAATGCATGACCGTGGTTATTGCTCACTTGCGGCTTCAAGGGTTCCAGGCGTTTCCAAATCTAGACGACTGGCTCCTCGCCACTCCCGCCAAGCGTCTACTGGAAGAAGCCCTGCGCTACACTCTCCTAACAGCACACTGCCTGGGAATCACTACAAACTGGGAGAAGTCCAACACAGCCCCAGCTCAGTCTTTGGAATTCATAGGGGTGCTGTTGGACACGAGATATTGCACAGCATCTCTTCCGGACCACAGGCTTCAAAGAATAAGGCGCTGCTCTGTCACCACAAATCTCCTGCTTGATCTATACTCTAACGATTGGGGTCAGTGGCAGCCTCGATCACCATTGTTCCTCTAGCCAGATTCCACATGAGGCTCCTTCAATGATTAGTTCTCACTCAATGGTACCCTCTACAACGTCCTTTGTCTTTTCAGATGAGTGTAACTCAGAGATGCAAGCAAGATTTACTCTGGTGGATGTCTCGAAATCTCCAACAATGGGCTTGCCCCTTCAGCCCTCATCAACCGAAAACCACGGTGACCACAGATTCCTCCCTGATGGGGTGGGGGGGCCATGTCAGGGAAACTCGGTCCAAGGCACCTGGTCAGAGACAGAGGCCCTTTTGCATGTCAATGTCCTGGAACTGAGGGAGGTGCTTCATTCTATCCTTCCATCAGGGACTATTTCAATCCAATCAGGCAACATGCCAGTGGTCTGGTGCATCAACAAGCAAGGGGGCACCAGATCTTACCCGTTATGCTGAGAGGCCTTGAGAATATGGTAATGAGCGATAGCTTCCAACCGCTTTCTAATTGCAACACACATTCCTGGGAGCTCCAACATGGTAGCGGACAAATTGAGCAGGTGCATTCTACAACCTCACGAGTGGTCCCTTAACCCTGTGATAGTGGCAAGAATCTTCAACCACAGGTGTCAGCCTTGCTGCAACCTATTTGGCTCCCCAACCAACTACAAGTGCAGCAGCTATTTTGCCCTGATCCCCCTGTGGGGACAGTCACCGTGAGATGCTCTAATCCATGCTTGGCCCTCAGGTCCACTTTATGCTTATCCTCCTCTTCCCCTCATCTTCCAGTCTCTGACGAAAGCACGACAGTTGAAAAGCAAAGTGATCCTCATTGTTCCATATTGGCCTTGACAAATCTGGTTCCCCTTCCTCTGGTCTCACCTGCTAGATCAACCGTGGATCCTCAATCCATCCCCAATGTTGATCTCTCATCCGCAGGGTCTGACTCGCCCCAATCTAACAACCCTGTGACAGCTTGGTTTCTCCACTTCCATTGATTGCCAGGCAGGAAAACCTGTTGTGCCCTGTGCACAATATTCCACCAGACTAATCTATCTCAATAAATGGAAAAGATTTTCTTGGTGGGCAGCGAATAAACAATTAAGACCCATTGTCAGCCCCAGTCTCGGTGGTTTTGGATTACTTATCAAATCTTTTACACTCTGGGGTGTCTGCCTCTACTATTCGTGTGCATTTAGCTGCCATTTCAAATTTCCACATTGGTTTTTAGGACTCTTCGCTTATGTCACATAGACTCTGTGAAACTTTCTTGAAGGGGGTTCTCTATTTAAAACATCCCTTTAGACAACCGGTACAAGCTTGGGATTTGGCTTTGGTTCTGCAAGCCCTAACAGTGCCCCCCTTTGAACCAGCATCTTCATGTGATGTAAAATCTCTCTCTTGGAAAACTTTGTGATTGCAATCACATCGGCCAGTCGCTTGTCAAAACTTCAAGCCTTATGCATCAAACCTCCCTATCTTATCTTCCATAAGGATAGGTTATCACTGAGAACTAATTCTTCCTTTTTACCAAAAGTGATGTCAGAGTGGTCTATCAACCAATTTGTTGACCTTCCAGTATTCTTTCCTAACCACTCTAACAAGGGAGGGTATTGCCGGATATTCATAGCAGGATGTTCATAGGCAAATACGATTTTATCTGGACAGAACAAAATCTGCCTGTAAATCAGACCAACTATTCCTGGCTTTTTCTGGACCAAGACTAGATCATCGTGTCTCAAAAGTTACATTGATTTCATGGTTGAGAAATTGTATTACCTTTATCTACAACAAAAACAGTTACCTTGCCTCAGAGTGAAAGCACATTCTACAAGGGCTATGGCAACTTCAGCAGCTTTCCATGCTAAGGCTTCCCTCAATGATATTTGCTCAGCTATGAATTGGGCCAAACCTCATACCTTTATTCTTTATTACAAATTGAATTTGGCCTCTAGAGGTAGAGCTTCTTTTGGCTCCATGGTGCTCAGGAATGTCCTTCTATGAGGGCCACCCAGAGATACAAGTAGCTGAGGACTCTGTCCCATCAGTAAGGAATGAACGAAGATTAACAACATCAGATAAAGAAGTTATGTCTTACCATAACGTTCCATCTGTGTATTTTTTGCTCCTCAACTTAGAGTTGAGGGGTGCTGGATTAGGAGAATGTCACTGGGCCCTGTATTAGCCAGGTGTGGCTCTGTTCTAAATACAGAGCTGTTCTTTCACTGTCCTTTTCTCTTTGCCTGTCATCTTTTATCAATCTCTGATGAGGAAGCAGTATCTGACTGCAGTTGACTCTTCTACTTACCTCTCCTTCCTGAGGTAGTTGATCCCAGCAGTTTGATTAATTTATTCTCCAATAAATTCCAGCCCCTTCTTACTTTTATTATATATTGTATATTGAACATCCCATACCTGAAGACATTCCTTTTTGTAAAAACTTCTTTCTCTGGTGTCTCTGGTTTAATTCTTAGAATACTTTTTTGCTATTTTATTACTATTTACATGGTTGTTTTTATTCTCCTGAAAGACTTCCAAAATCCTAGTTTATCTCTGACTCCACCTTGCCCATTGATTTTTAACTCTCTTCTTGAGTTATGTTTATGACCTTTAATAGTATAAGTCTAAAGTAGCTGTTCTAATCAGGTAACCCTAAACCACCTTTTTCTCTTGGGCGAATCAGCTTATTCCACTCAACTCTTGCCCTTCCAAATACATTCCTTTAACTCTTTATTATCATTCACAATTTCTACTTGTTTTATTTAACATTTGTGTAACCTGTACACAAGATTAGAGAAAAAAAATATTTTCACTGTTTGTGTCTTACTGTCATTATCCATATTCAACAGCTTCCATTTTTTTTTAATTTTATTTTTTGTTTAGTTTCTTCCCACATATCTGTAGCTGCCATAACAGAATAATTTTTAATCCATATATAAAAATACATGTTAAGTTGTCTATCTCACCTTCGTTTCTTGCTTGTTGGGATCGGAGCCAATCCTCAGCTTCGACTCGGCCATCTTCTATAGCTCGAGAGCTGTTTACTGGCTTGAGGCTACCCCTTATCCCATGATGCCTAGCGCTAGCTACCCAGATCTCGTTTGCCGCTTCAACTGCAAGGTTCGTTGTTACTGGCTCAGGCTCGTATAAATTTTATTGAACTACTTTTTCTGTCAGATTAGGGTTTTTTTCTGGAAGTTTATTGTTTAAAATAATAGTCGCTAACTAGTTTGTTGTAGTTTAGTGTATTTTTGTAGTTTTCCCTTAGAAGTCGTTTAAAGTAGAGAGTCCCCCCCCCCTTTATCCCTCTTGTAGGTAGCGTTTTAGTTTAAGCTTTTCTTCTTTCTGATTGTTAGGTAGCCGTTTAAGTTAGAGGTTTCCTAGTTTAAAAAAAAATAATAAATCTTTAACTGTAGTATATTGTGTGTTTTTGTTTTTTGTGGTTAGTGTCTGGTATTAGTTTTTGCTGTTCGGCCTTTTGGTCAAAACAATTCAGTGTAGTATCTTTCTAGTTGTGGATATGTCTAAAGAATCCAAGGTGTCTGGATTCAAGAAGTGTGACTCATGCTGTCAGAAAATGTCTCTGACAGATGGGCACACTTCTTGCATCTATTGCTTAGGCGCAGTGCACCTGCAGGACTCTTGCTCTGTATGCCATGCATTTAGCCCAGGAGTTCTGCAGGAGCGCAAAAATAAGCTTATTTTGAGGGGTCTTCTTAAGCCCCGGGATTCACCGGCCAAGGCTCAGCATGTGAAATCTCCTAAACTGACCAAATCGTCGGCTCCCAGCTCGGAGCCGGCATTGGCCCAAGCCTTACCTACTACTTCGGTCCCGGCTGGAACCAAGGAGACTGCCTCCCCGTTGGCTCCACCAGTACCTTCGAAGCCGTCATGGATCCACAAGAGGCCGAGGTCCTCTTCTCTAGAGTCTATACATTCGGCTCCTCGGTCTCCCCTGTTGCAGAGTGACTGCAGTCACACATCCTCTCACTCTTCTCGGTCCTCTAGGCTCTCTGATCACGACATGGAGAGCGTGGTCAGTAGGTTGTTGAAGTCCCAGGCACTGGCCAAAATGTTGTCCAGCCCTCCTCAACAGGTGTCTGCTCCGTCTGCTTCTATCGATGTTCCTTCTCTGACTCCATTGAGCTCAGAGCTGGAGTTTGTTGGGGTTCGAATTGTGGAACCATCGGCACTAATAACGATTTCTCCTTTGGTTCTGTCGTCGGCTCCGATCCCCTCGATGGTGCTGTCCATTGAGGGATCTGGGTGCCGAGGCTCCCTCGTCGCCTCTGAGGGAGCGAGTGGCATTGGACCCTTGTCCAACTCCGTTCTCCCTCTCTTTGTGTCGGCACAGGTGAGCTCGGCTCCTACATCGGCCTCGGAGCAGTCTCCCTTGGTGCGGAGGAGGATTCCAGTTTCCTCTGAACCAGAGCCTTCTCTGCATCGTGGCAGGGACGCCTTTGATGTCATGAGGAGTGTACTGGCCTCTGAGTCAGCTCCACTTTCGACCCCACTGGCTCCGTCCCCTGTAGTGCCTGCATCAACCTCTGCCCCTCCTCCAGACCCCAAGCATGGGGAACCGGTGCTCCAGAGCACCCCATTGGGTGTTTCCTCTTCTTCCGAGGCCTCCCCTGATCATTCAAAGGAGCCCCCTGGAAGAGGAAGTGCAAGAGGAAGCACATTGACTCCTCAGAGTCTGTCACTTCGGATATGGATTTGGATGAATCGGAAGGGTCCCCAAGATTCCCCTCTTAAGAGGTTTCCTTTTCGGACATCCTAGAAATGCTTAAGCAGAGGGGGAACTGGAATGCCCTAGCCCCTACCGAAGACGAATCTGTATTCCTGGATGCGTTCGGTTCCCGACCTTCCACCTCCTGGGTTTCTCCACCTTTCGATCCACTAAAGTCAGTGGTGGCTCGAAGGGCTTGGTCAGCCCTGGATACAGAGGAACCAACCCCGAGGAGACCTGGCAAGTTTATCACTGCACCCCCTGATAAACAGTTCCTTACTAAGGATGTTCCCATAGATGCCATGGTGGTAGCAGCAGCCACTAAAAAGGAGTTAGCGGAAACTTCTTCCTCTGTTCATCCTCCTAACAAGGAGTCTAGGACCATGGATAGATACGGGAAGTAAATGTTTGCTTCAGCGACCTTTTCCATGAGGTCACTGAATTACTTATGCCATTTTACCAGGCTTCAGAGGGATCTCCTGAAAGAGCTTGGAGATTCCTTCCAGGATCCATCAGCTGAAGGGGCTCAGGCTAAAGTGGCTTCTCAGCTGGCGACCCTTAATTCTGTAGTCAACTCCTCCATGAGGCTCATTTCCTATGCAGCCGATGGTGCGAGTAAAGCTGCAGATACAGGCGTGTGGCCCTCCGGAGACGCGCATGGATGCAGCTGTGTAATTTTGCGGAACCCTTTAGAGCATCGTTCATCAACACTCCCTTTGACGGTTCCTTTCTTTTTGGACCACAGGTGAAAGACACTCTTAACTAGGTGTGAACAGGAAAGCAAGACTCTCTCTGCCGTGGGAGTCCGTTTTTCCACTCCTTCCAGACCATATCCCAAGGGTCAGAAGAGTGGTAAAATGTGGATCTGAAGTAGGAGATTCATTTGTCTGCAACCTGTGGGTTATGGATCCGATATCGGATCCGAACCGGCATGGTTTACCAGCTATGGATCCAAGCTCTCAGCTCCTCCCCTCACCCATAATGCCCTGCTCTACCCTCATGACCTCAGATCTCGTTTGCCGCGCTGGTGACCAGATTGTGTTCCATAAGCTCTTCAGCCAAGTGTAGTTTTTTAGTCCTTAAAGTGCTAATTTTTGAAGTTTTGTGTGAAAGTTGTGTGGAAGTGTAGGTTTCCCTATCTCTTAATTATACTTTTAGTATTTTAAAATTTAATTTTACTTTTCCCTCCCCTCGCTGGTAGCGTAGTGTGTGTTTGGGCCTGTTGAGTGGTTTTGTTACTTTACTTTAACTCTAGTTTTAGTAACTTTTTTGCTTTTGGGATGTCTGAACAACCCAAAGCTGTGTTCTCCAAGTGCTCCGAGTGTGGCCATAAGCTTTCCCCGGCTGATGGCTACACTCGGTGTGTTAGATGCCTTGGGGTTGAACACCTCACTTCTGGATGTTCCATTTGTGCAGGGTTCAACCCCAGGGCATTGAAGGAGCGGAGGTCCAAGCTTGTCTTGGGTCTTTTGCCACCGGACTCGGCTCCGGCCTCCGCTCCTTCGGGGGTAACCGTTTCTATGGTTGTCTCCTCTCCGGCTCCCCCTCCTCCTCCTGGGACTCAACCTCTCTGTAGTGGTTCGGAGTAGAGGGAAGCTAGAAAGAAGGACCGGAGGGAGAAGCACCATAAGCGGGGGGCCGAGACCTCTGTTTCGGCCCCGCCAGCCAAGCGGGCTTCTCCTCCGGCCTCCTTGTCTGCTGGCTCTCCCCCTCCTCAGCTCCGGTCTCCAGTGTGTTTTTCACCGGGACCTGAGGAGGAGGAGACCCGATCTCCGTCGAGGCTATCGAGGAGGCACTCAAGGCCTACCTCGGTAGCCTCGTCGAGATCAACTTATAGCCTGTCAGACGCTGATCTGGACCGGATGATGAGAAGGTTCATCCAGGCCCAGATGCAGATGGGAGTGCTCTTGCCTCCCCCCCCCCTCTGGGGGGAGCTTGACCCCTTTTTTTCAAGCCAATTGCTCCTTCTCCGACCCGCTACCCGGGTTCGGAGCAGTTGGAGCGGAGCAGCTTCGGAGCCGGGGGTGGGTCGGCGCCAATAGTACTTGGTACTTCGGATCCGACCCTGCCCTCGAGTGCTTCGGATCCGACCTCTCGGAGTCTGGATCTGAGCTTCGGGTCCGGGGGGATCAGTGCTCCTTCTGCGCCGTCTGGTTCGGAGCGCACTGTCCCTTCGGATCAGAGTGCTTCGGCACCGGCTCCA
Source organism: Protopterus annectens (assembly GCF_019279795.1). Taxonomy (NCBI): domain Eukaryota; kingdom Metazoa; phylum Chordata; order Ceratodontiformes; family Protopteridae; genus Protopterus; species Protopterus annectens. The sequence continues at coordinate 725,345,781 of NC_056732.1, forward strand.
TTCCACTCCTCGGATCCGAGGGGGAGCCGATTGTCGGATCCTTTGGTCGAGGTCGGCTCCCCTTCGGCTTTTGATGTAGTGGAGAGGGCGCTGTTGAGGGTCTCCGGACCCCCGGCACTTGCTTCGGCTCCGTCCCGCGCTCCCTCTGCACTGGGTCAGGCTTCCACCATCCGGCCCTTGGGACAGCCCGCTCCTGTGCCCCAAGCTGTTCCCCTGGAACAGGTTACTGTTTGCGAGGAGTCCTCTGACAGCCCCCCGGAGGATGTTCCCCGCAAACATACGTGCAAAAGGAGGCACATTGACTCCCCCGAGTCTCTCACAGAAGACACGGATTTGGAGGAAGGGGAAGGCTCCCCACGGTCACCCCCGAGGATGTCTCATTTGGAGACATCATGGAAATGCTCCGCATAAGGGGGGGGTGGTCTGCCCCCAAGTCTTCCTCGGATGAGTCAGTGTTCTTGGAGGCATTTGAAGCGGGCCCATCTACCTCTTGGGTGTCCCCTCTTGCCGACCCCCTGGTGGACCTCATTACCACCAGGGCGTGGAAGGAACCGGACACCGTGGAGCCAATCCCTAAAAGGCCCGACCGTATTCTCAGTCCCCTGGCTGACCGTGCCCATTGGAGTAAGGGGCCTCCGGTAGATGCCATGTTGACGACGGCGGCCACCAAGAGGAACTTGCCCAGGAGAGTCCCTCAGTCCATCCCCCGAGCAAGGAGTCTCGGATGATGGACCGCTTGGGGAAGCGGATGTTTAGTTCAGCGACCTTCTCTGTGAGGGCGCTGAACTACCTGGCACACGTGATTAGGATGCAGTGCGATCTTATTAAAGAATACGCTGCATCCCCCCCAGAGTCCATGTCGGAGGAGGACAAAGTGCTGCACTCCACCCGCATGGCCACTCTTAGGTCCGTCACCAATACCTCTATGCGGCTACTGTCCCATGCTACGGAAGGTGCCGCTAGAGCCGCAGGGGCAGGCCTAGTTACTAGACGTCAGGCCTGGCTCCGTCATTGCGATTTCTCAGAGCCCTTCAAGGCATCATTCGCGAACTCCCCCTTCGATGGTTCTGCCCTCTTTGGCAAAACTGTTCGCGACATTTTGACCCAGAGCGAGAAGGACGGGAAGACGCTGTCTGCCGTCGGAATCCGCTTCTCTGCACCCCAGAGGCCCTATTCTAGGAACCAAAAGGGACAGAAGAAGATGTGGTTCCGGAAGTCGCAGCAATCTCAGCCTGCTCCGGACAACCAGTCCTTCCGTGGCAGAAGAGGACAGGGAGGACGCCGCCCTAGGGGCAGAGGGGCTCCCAGGAACTTCGGGTACAGAGAACCCTTCTCTGAATGGCCCGCGCAGCAGCCCTGAGGGGTTGCCCGGCTGCTCCACTCTGGAGGCAGTCGGGGGACGTTTTTCGGAGCACCTAGCGGCATGGGAGTCCATAACATCAGACCGCTGGGTCCTCCAGATCATATCCAGAGGATACCGTATACCCTTTCTTCACTTGCCAAAATTGAAGTCCCTCCCCGACGTTCCACCCGGTCAGTGGGAGGCCGCTTTGGCAGAAATTGGCCATCTGCTAAAGAAAAGAGCCATCCAGCCCGTCCCCCCAGACCAGATCAGATCAGGGTTCTACTCCAGGTTCTTTTTAGTGCCAAAAAAGACGGGGGATCTAAGACCAATTTTAGACCTTTCACTCTTGAACCTGGCAGTTCCCAAGGAGAAGTTCCGAATGGTCACGTTGCAGTCTATTCTCCCCCTTCTGGGAGAAAATCATTGGATGTGCTCTATAGACCTCAAGGATGCGTACTACCACATTCTAATGGACAGGCGCTCCAGGAGGTTTCTCCACTTCCGGCTGGGAGCCAGTCACTACCAATTCCGGGTCCTTCCCTTTGGTCTCACCACAGCCCCCAGGGTGTTCACCAAAGTATTAGCAGTGGTAGCGGCCCACCTGAGGCTTCAGGGGGTACAGGTCTTTCCCTACCTGGACGACTGGCTTCTCACCGCCCCAACAAGGCATCTACTACTATTGGCGCGAGACTCCTTTCTCCATCTTGCTCCCCGTCTGGGCATCACAATAAACACAAAAAAATCCAACCTAGCACCCACGCAGCTCATAGATTTTATAGGTGCCAGGTTAGACACAAGGAGATTAAAAGCCTTCCTCACTGCGGACAGAGTTCAAAATCTGCAATTCCAGGTGCAGGCCATTCTCCAATCAAGCTCAGTTCCGGAGTTGGTGCTGAGGCCGCTAGGGTCGATGGCTGCAGCAATAGCGCTTCTTGCTCTCGCCAGGTTCAATATGCATCCTTCAATGGACACTCCTAGTTCAGTGGTCGATCTTGCTCTTCCTATGCATCATCCCATTGCGATCAGCAAGGCTTGCAAGCGGTCCCTCCTGTGGTGGCTACACTCTCCAGATCTCCACGGAGGCCGCCCATTTTGTGCTTCTCCCCTCTCGCCACGGTGACCACGGACGCCTCCCGCCTCGGGTGGGGGCATTTGCAGGCCGGACCGTCCAAGGCACGTGGGACGATTCAGAGACCTCACTGCATATCAACGTTCTAGAGATGAGAGCGGTGCTCTTAGCGTTGCTAGCACTTCAGGCCTTTCTTCCCTTGGGAACAATTGCGATTCAATCGGACAACATGTCAGTTGTTTGGTACATCAACAAGCAAGGAGGAACCAGGTCTTACCCGCTTTGTCGAGAAGCCATGAGAGTGTGGGAATGGGCAATCTCCACCAACCGCTTTCTCATAGCAACGCATATTCCGGGTCGGTCCAACATCCTGGCGGACAAACTCAGTCGCACCATTCTCACCCCTTACGAGTGGTCTCTCAATACTCAGGTAGCGGAACGCATTTTCGCACGGTGGGGAACTCCTTGTTGCGATCTTTTTGCCTCTCCCTCAAACACCAAGTGCGACAGTTTTTTCGCTCTGATACCTCCTCCCGGTGGTTCCCAAGAGACGCTCTGGTGCATGCTTGGCCACCCGGTCTTCTTTATGCTTATCCCCCCTTGCCTCTGATGCTCCAAGTTCTTCAGAAAGCCTCTCAGTTGGGGTGCAGAATGATTCTCATTGCTCCATTTTGGCCTCGACAGATCTGGTTCCCCTTCCTAAGGTCTCACTCAGTGAATCCTCCTTGGATTCTAGATCCCATTCCGGATCTGATATCTCACCCATCCCACTTATCTCCTCCGAACCTGGACAACCTGAAGCTGACCGCTTGGCTGCTCCAGTTCCACTCTTGATCAGGACTCCCGGTATTTCGTCCCCTGTTAAGGCCATCCTGGTGGCAGCTCATAAGCCATCCACTAGGAAAGTCTACCGCAGCAAGTGGAAACGGTTCTCTTTGTGGGTGGAGCGGCAAGGCCTAAACCCCTTCACAGTTCCTCTTCCTAGTTCCTCTTCCTTTGGTGCTTGATTTTTTAACCACTCTTTTTAATGATGGTGCCAGCAGTTCCACGGTCAAAGTACAACTTGCGGCAATTTCTCATTATCACATTGGTCATCACTCCAATCCACTGATGTCTGCCAAGTTATGTAAGATTTTCCTTAAAGGTACTTTTCTTCTCAGGCCCCCTGTAAAGCAAGCGATTCCTCCTTGGGACCTTTCCTTAGTTCTCCAGGCCTTGACCGCCCCCCCCCTTCGAACCGGCGGCTACGGTAGATCTGAAATTCTTATCTTTCAAGACCGCCTTCTTAGTAGCCATTACTTCGCGCAAGAGAGTCTCAGAGCTTCAAGCATTATCAGCTAAACCTCCTTACTTGGTCTTTCATCCGGACCGTGTTTACCTCAGGACCAACCCGTCCTTTCTTCCTAAGGTAGCTTCTGAAGCAAACATTAATCAATCCATTAACCTCCCTGTTTTCTTTCCTAAATATGAAAACAAAGGTGAATACAAGCTTCACTCCTTAGATGTTCACAGGCAACTTAGATTTTATCTAAACAGGACGGCTGCTCATAGGCAATCCGACCAGTTGTTCATTTCCTTTGCTAAATTTAATTTGGGCAAACCAATTTCTAAAGTCTCATTATCTCGCTGGATTTCACAATGTATCTTATTGGCTTATCAAGCTTCGGGAAGGCCCGCTGGATTTCACAATGTATCTTATTGGCTTATCAAGCTTCGGGAAGGCCCGCACCGGAGGGTGTACATGCCCATTCAACCCGGTCAGTCTCTACCTCGGCAGCCTTTAAGGCTAGGATTCCTCTAGATGATATTTGTGCAGCAGCCACGTGGGCTTCATCTCATACTTTTATTTCCCACTACAAGTTGGATCTTGCATCTAGGGGTAGAGCATCCTTTGGCTCCGCGGTGCTCCGGAATATCCTTCCATGATGGCCGCCCAAGATTCAGGTAGCTGGGGACTCTGTCCCACAGGTTGCAGACAAATGAATCTCCTACTTCAGATTTAGAAGTTATGTACTCACCATAACGTTCCATCTGAGTAGGTGTATTCATTTGTCTGCAACCATCCCGCCCTCCTATCCCCCTGGCCTTTCAGTTTCCTGCATATGATGTGTTTTACCCTTTTCAGGGTGTTCTTGCTGTTGGCAAACTCGATCTGAGGTCATGAGGGTAAAGCAGGGCATTATGGGTGAGGAGAGGAGCTGAGAGCTTGGATCCATAGCTGGTAAACCATGCCGGTTCGGATCCGATATCGGATCCATAACCCACAGGTTGCAGACAAATGAATACACCTACTCAGATGGAACGTTATGGTGAGTACATAACTTCTAATTTTGGAAATCCCAGGGAGCCTCACCTGACACACGTAGTGATTTTTCTTCCAGGGGCAGAGGAGGAAATGAGAACAGATGCCTCTCTCGGGGCCGAGGGGGTCCACAGAACCAGGGCATCAGAGAATCCTTCTCTGATAAGCCCTTCCAGCATCCCTGAAGGGTTGCCCGGCTGCCTGCCTCTGGAGGCAGTCAGGGGAAGACTTTCACTGTACCCAAAAGCCTGACGAAACCTAACGCGAGACAAATGGGTACACTCAATCATATCCGGAGGTTACATAATTCTCTTCTTTCAACCTCCCTTACCGTCAAGCAAATCCTTTCCAGATGTTCCACCCAATCTGAGGGCCCAAGCAGTCATAGAAGTTTCAAGACTGCTAGAAAAAAGAATCATCCAGTAAAGTCCCGACAGACCAACACGGATCCAGAACTTACTCAAGGTTCTTTTTGGTACCAAAAAAGACAGGGGACTGGAGACCAATATTTGATCTCAGCAGACTAAACAAGTCTGTTCAAAGAACAAGGTTTTGGATGGTCACGCTACAGTCCATTCTACCCTTTTTGGGTCAGGACAATTGGATGTGCTCAATAGATCTTCAGGATGCGTACTATCACATCAAAATGGACAGGCACTCCAGAACGTTCCTTCTCTTCTGGCTGGGAGCCAGTCATCACCAGTTCAGAGCTCTGCCCTTTGGTCTCACTACAGCCCCCAGGGTGTTCACCAAATGCATGGCAGTAGTCACGGCTCACCTGAGGCATCGATGATTCCAGGTGTTTCCATATCTAGACGACTGGCTCCTTACTACTACTACCAGGCATCAACTCCTTCAAGCCAGGGACTATACTATTACAATTTGTGCCCAGCTAGGCATTACTATAAATTTCGAAAAATCTGCCTTGTTGCCCTGTCAATCTATTACCTATATAGGAGCAGATTTAGATGCAAGAAGTATGTCCGCAAGGCTACCGCCAGACCGGGTGGCCACAGTTCAGCAGCAAGTTCGTATCCTCATGCAATGCAAGAGGGTACAAGTCCTTCAAACTCTGGGTTCTATGGCAGCGGCAATTTTTCTGATACCTCTGGCCCATTTTCTCATGAGAATTCTTCAGTGGCTTCTTTTCACATAGTGGTCCTTTCAACAGCTCCCCATGTCTCACATGATCATGATTACAGAAACATGCAAAAGGCACCTTTCCTGGTGGATGGTCTTCCCACTAGTGTCTCTGGGCAGACTATTCATCCAGCCCCCTCCGGTTGCCACAGTGACCATGGATGCCTCACTGATGGGGGGGGGGGGCATTATCAGGGCAGGACAGTCCAAGGCACTTGGCAGCCTCACAAGTACCATCTGCACATAAATGTCTTGGAGATGAGAGCCATGCTCCTAGCATTACATGCCCTTCAGGACTCTCTCCTTTCGGAACCATTGCAATTCAAACGGACAACATGTCAGTAGTGTGGTACTTCAGCAAGCAGAGCGGAATCAGGTCCTACCCCCTATGTTGAGAAGCACTCAGACTCTGGCAGTGGGCGATTTCCTCCCAACGATTTCTGATTGCGGTGCACATCCTTGGGAAGTCCAGCGTCATAGTGGACAGGCTCAGCAGAGCTATTCTCATGCCTCACGAGTGGTCTCTGAATCAGGTAGTTGTGGATCTGATCTTCCGCAAATGGGGACAGCCTTGCTGCGATCTGTTTTCCACCCCCTTCAACAGCAAATGCAGCAGCTACTTCTCCCTTTTACCGCTTCCCGGTCACCCTCCCAGAGACGCTCTAGTCCACGATTGGCCTCAGGGACTTCTTTATGCCTTCCCGCCATTCCCTCTTATACCCAAACTCATACAGAAAGCTATTCTGTTGTGTTGCAAAGTGATCCTCATTGCCCCCTACTGGCCTCGACAGATATGGTTTCCATTCCTGCACCGTTACCTCCTCGAGCAGCCCTGGACTCTGGATCCTATTCCAGACCTGCTGATTCATCAATCAGGAGAGCTGCATCAATCCCTCCAAACACTCCAGCTCACAGCTTGGTTGATCCAATTCCAACCCCAGGCAGACTTCCCAGCATTTCCCCAGCCGTGCATGAGATTGTCTCCTCTCACAAATCCGCTACTAGGAAGACTTATGCTAGCAAATGGAAATGTTTCTCTTGTTGGGCAGAGGCTAGGAACATAGATCCCTTTTCAGCCCCAGTTCACGAAATCTTGGAGTTTTGCCACAGTCGGGGTTCAACTAGCGGCCATCTCTAACTTTCATGTTGGGCTTTCTAATCTAAACATTATGTCTCATAAGCTGTGTAAAAGCCTTTCTCAGAGGGGCTACTCTCATTAGGCCCCCAGTGAGAGATCCCCCTCCTCTTTGGGACCTTAATTTGGTACTAACTTCCTTGATTATGCCCCCTTTTGAACTGGCAGCATCCTGCTCCATTAAGTTTCTATCTTGGAAAACTCTCTTTCTGGTAGCTGTTACCTCAGCCAGACATGTCTCGGAACTTCAGGCACTAAGCATTTGTCCTCCGTACTTAGTTTTTCATAAGGACAGGGTTCCTCTGAGAACGAATCCCTCCTTTCTTCCGAAAGTCTGCTCAGAAAATAATCTAAACCAATCTATAGAACTCCCTGTGTTTTTCCCTAACCACACCAACAAGGCAGAATACAAATTACAGCTTTTGGATGCTCATAGACAATTGCGTTTTTACCTGCATAGAATGAAGGATATAAGAAAGTCGGATCAACTTTTCCTTCCCTATGCTAGGGGCAAACAGGGTCTTCTAGTTTCCAAAGTGACTCTGTCCAGGTGGTTGTCTCGCATTATTACCTTCATCTATCAACTAAGAAACAAAGAGTTGTCTATTAAACCGAAAGGTTATTCTGCTAGGGCTTTGGCCACCTCTGTAGCCTTCCAGTCTAGGTTGCCCATGGACTCTTATCTGTGCCGCTGCCACGTGGGCAAATCCTCATACCTTTATTTCTCATTACAAGTTAGACATGGTCTCCAGGAGTAGAGCTAACTTTGGTTCCACTGTTCTGAAGAGTCTGTTCCAGTGAGCCGCCCAGGATTGTAGGTGCTAGGGACGCTGTCCCAACAAGCAAGAAACGAAGGCGAGATAGACAACTTAACATAAAGAAGTTATGTACCTACCATAACGTTCCATGTTAATTGTCTTTATCTCGCCTTCTTTCTTGCGTCCCCTCCTCCATCCCCCTGTCCTATTGGACTGAGAGGAGTTCAGGTTTCACTGGCTGAGTGTTCTCTGGTTTGTTTCCTCTACTGACTTAGAGATTATGACATGTAGGTTTAACCTTCTGCTTGGAGGGGTTTCATTCTATAGCTATGGCTGGGATTAGCTATTTCAAACGAGATCTGGGTAGCTAGCGCTAGGCATCATGGGATAAGGGGTAGCCTTGATCCAGTAAACAGCTCTCGAGCTGTAGAAGATGGCCGAGTCGGAGCCGAGGATCGGCTCCGATCCCAACAAGCAAGAAAGAAGGCGAAATGAAGACAACTAACATGGAACATTATGGTTGGTACATAACTTCTTTTTCTTTCTCATCCTGGTCCTATAGCCATGGGTATTGCAGAATCAGTTCATGCATGGGTACATTGTTTACTGCTACAGCTTTTGTTTTATCTTAACTTATTATATCCCAAAATTAGTTGAAATTGTCTCTTGTTCCACATCACCAGATTTGACTGTTCTGAATTTATCAAGTACGGAATAAAATCACCTATAAATAAAGGCATTTTTCTTGATAGCCATCCATGAAAAATTTGTGTGTATCCTGTATTTGCTTTGCCAGTGGCCATAAATGTAATGCAAATAAAGTGGGAAAGGAGGAAATGCCTGCCTGTTCCACTATTCAAACACAGCTTGTCAGAGAGGAACCCTCTCACCTTAATTATTGCATCCAACCATTCATATATTCTCCTTATTAGTAATAGCCTTTTAGGGAATGCAAATGCTCCCATTTCCCTACTTGTAAAATCCTAGCTGATTCTGACAAATGCTTTCTCTGAATCAAGATAAAAAGTCAGTGTTTCCTTGCATTCTGTTTCCCTCTAGATCATCCTTCTGTTGATGTTATCTAATGTTTACACCTCCCTGCCACAAAACCACATTGTCATGTCTGGCAATGTTGGTTAACATTTGCAATTCTGTTAGCTAGTACAGACTTAATCACTCTAAACTTGTGGTTTAAAATTTAAATGAGTGTGCATGAAGCCAGATCTGAAAGCTTTTTACTCTCTCTACCAAGTGTTTGCTAGACGTTTTTTTCTGTGGACTTTGTTACTGTTATAAGATTGAGAAGCAAGGTGTTGTTCAACTTGCTCTCTGTTGGTTAAATGTATTTGTTCCTTAGCCTGTTTTGCATCCAAAAATGTCTGATTCTCCATGAAAAATATTCTTAAGACAGTTTGATATTCAGTTTGGATCTTACTCTTTGCCTCTAAACACCTGTGTTTGCAGGGATAAACTTGCTTTTCTTCTTGTTGTATAGTGACTAATAATTTTCTCCACTCTCTGTGGAGTTTTTAATGCATTTCACTCGTGCCACAGTTTTGGCAGGAGTAGGTCTTTCTGCTGGCATGATTATATCTTTACTAATTTAGATCTTGGCGACTTTCTCATGGCCAGAGTTACGCATATTATTTCCTTTCAATTAACAAATCATGCTGCTGAATACCATTCCAGTTGTTTATTTGTACTTACATAAAATTAATGCAATATATTCTTTTCCGTTTCTCCGGTGTAGCAAAAAAATCAAGTTTTCTGTGTGCTTATTATTATTATTATTACTATTATTTTTGAAGCTACTCTTTTTGAGAAGCCCCGTGTTTGGCCAGTCTTCTCCTTGGTTTCATTTTTGACATCTGCAGGTTTTTAGCTGCTTAAAATTTTTATATTTTTCTGGCCTTTTTTTATTCAACTTTATTTTTCTAATGTCACACTTATTTGAAACGTATCTAAGTGCATTTTATTTATTTATTTATTTGCTAAATTAATGGAAGATTTATTTTTGCTATTTTCTGAGTTTTAAGAGGTCTTGGCTACTGTCACTTAGAGAAAAATTTTTTTGAAGATAGTGAATAAAATCCAGCTAATTAGTGGGAGGAGCTGAGAAATAGCATTCCTTATTTAACTTATTTAATCACATCTTTAGCTGTAGTGCTGCGTGACTTGCTGTTCTCTGCCTAAATGTTGCCGATTTCTGTCAGCATTTGATTTTGAATTGGAGTTATTCATTTAATGTTTGGTTACTTCCATTTTTTATCTTTACTCTTGTATTGTGTTTTGTTTTGGTTAGTTACCCACCCCTAATGTAAATTTGACTTTTGAAACTCATCCCAGTCTCATCTCACCAGCTAATTTTACTGAGCACCAAGAGATCAACTGAGAAGGGCCTCCCCCAAACACCTAGTCTCTTAAACTTGAATCTTCCTACCTTCCCGCTTACTAAAAAAATAATTGTGCTTTAGCAGTTTTTACTGTATTTCTGCTTCTTATTATGAAGGTGTTTGGTCTGCAGTCTTATTGAGAAGTAGCATATACACCATTCTGTGTTGGGAATTGCTGCTTGAAGACTTACTGTCTGTTATTCTGAAACTTTCTTTGTTCTGGTTTAAGCACTTCGGCTCCAAACCAGTTAGTTTACATTAAAAAGATTTGTGATCTACATTCTTGTGGAAGGAAAGTGTAGCCTCCACCCTTCTGAGCAGGGAATTGCTGGTAAAGGCTTGTTGTACCTAAGTGTCTGTTTTGATTTAAACACTTGGGCTCAAAACCAGTTGTTTTACATTAGGAAGATTGGTGATCTCCACTCCTGTGGCAGGAGAGGATAGCCTATGTCTTTTTGAGCTGGGAACTACTGGTTTAAGTCTTATTATATCTTTATTTGATTGGCTTGAAGGATTGCTTGTTTAAAATCTAAATCTCTGTGCCTAAGGCATTTGGCGACCATGCTACTTTCTTCTAAACTTCACAAAAGCTAATATTTACATTACCATATACGCTGTCAGCACTTGTTTTTCACATTGTTTTTGTCACAGCTGCATTAATTGTTTCTTTGTTGAATATCTGCACTTTTTTTTACCTTATTTTACAGTCTTTAGTTAAAACTGCCTAGTTTCCACTTTAGTCAGAGTAGAGGGGGGACCTAAGTCATTTTCTGGCCCAGGACTGTGTAAAGGAAAGAAGGGTGTGCTGTTTTTGATTGGCTACAGGGTATTGTGTGCACAAAAGGTTTTTTTTTTTTTTTCTTTTTTTAATTGAATCTCCTTTGCTATTTAAGTGTCGCAATTGGCCAACACTTGGCTCCTAACCTACGTCCCAGCTTAGACTTACATTGTCATATCCACTGTTTTGGCACTTGTTTTTGTCACAGCTTTATTACTTGAATGTTTCTGTTTTGATTATTTGAACTTCTTTAACAGTTTTTAGTTAGAACTGCTGCTCTCCGTGCAGCAGTGCCAAGCAGTGATCTGTGTAGACGCAAATATTTTGTAACATAATTCCCCCTTGTAATCTGCATAGACACTGATCTCTCTCAATGCAAGTTTTCCTTAAAATACTCTTACTGTCTATAAACAGTTTCATCTAATAGAACATCTAGTTTCCGCACAACTGAACATTGCTCATAAAGTTCCTTGTGTTATTGACGTATTAAAAATTTAAATTTCTGTCACTCTTCCATAGTAGATCAGCAGCCATAGGTATGTACTTCCCTACTCTCTCTGTGGCCATTCTGGTTGAGATGGGTATTCTGAGGCGCCATAGCAAGTGCCTCATGTACACTGACAACCCATTTATTCTTAAACAGAAAAAGTATATGAAATGTGTGAATATACTTTAATGCTGGAGGCAAAACTCCCTCATATAGCCAGAACTAATCCTATAGAGGTTGTTTATGGCACTTGCACCATGCCTACTGCACACGATAAAGACCCGACACGTGAAACTACTTATGTTGAGGCACTTAAAGGTAACCTTCCTAAATCACTAAGACTTCCTGCACAGCATAAGAGTCTTTAGCCATCATGTGAACACTCTGTTAAAACAACACTCAGAACTACACATAGTAGCACTGTCTTTAGTGCCTCTACTGCTAAACCCTTAAAGCAAACTGAGGCACAACCATAACCTGAGTAAGAAGAGAGTCACTATTAGCTGCCTTTGTGGGGCTAGGATCCATGAAGTCATACAGGTACTTGGGTCATTGAGCCACAGACACCAGTTTGATTCTGTCATATTCCCATGTGGGTGTTACACTAAGACATACCTCCCTTGACTATATGAAGGGAGACATGATCAAACTCGCTGCAGGCAGGTATGAGCCTAGCACTAAGCAGCATACTACTGTGTCCAAAAATGCTGTGTCTTTACCAAGAGAAAATGATTAATTTTAACAATTGGTTTAGCTTCTGGTGTCAGTTCAAGGGGGGGGGGGTACAATATTTGACAGCCCAGGAGAGGATATGGCTGATGGACCATGCTGCTTTGCCAGTGATAGTTTGCACTTGCCCCTTTAGACTTTTGGATATTGACAAAGAGCTTTTCCAGCTCATAGTGTCTCTTTTAGGCAATACCAGACTGATAAACCTCATAACTTAACTGAAAATACAAAGGAATATTTGAAGCTGGTACTACTCATTACTAGAAGCCTTAACAAGAAACTCCACTCCCTGCAAGCCTTCCTGTCTGGTGAGTGTAGACATTTGTGTAGGAATGGAGACATGGTTTAAAGTCACAGAGAGAGTACCCTGGCACTGTAAGGTTATAATGCAGTTCACAACTTTAGACCAGCTACTATACAGGAGGGAATTAAAGATGGGGGAATCTCAATCTATATTAAAAATAGCCTCCCATCCAGACTAGTTAAAGCAGTGGTCTCCACCCATTTTTGCTCCACAGACTGGTTTCATGTAAGACAATGTTCCAGGTACCAGCCATCGCGCACACATAATAAGTAAGCAATAATGCCTGACAGGGTGCGTATTAATGTGTAATTAACTCCCACCTTGGGGTGTTATGAGGCCTGATGCCACAGCAGAGGGCCTTTATACCCCAGGAAGGGTATTAATTACACATTAACACACACCCTGTATGGCAATATTGCACTTTGAGAATGGGCTGTCTGTAAAATTGTTGTGTTGTACTTAAAATAAATAAATAAATAAGTACTATATTATTTTTTATATATATTTTTGATTTTGTTCCTCCACCTAATGTTTCAAACTTGCTTCTAGTACATGTTAATGGTGTTGGAGAAAGCATTTTACATCCAAAATAGAACACTTAAAAAATATACAGACATTTACTTTATTTTTTGGTCCCTTACTCCTAAAATGTTTGGTTTTTTGCAAGTTGTTGGAGATTGAAGTTAGTAAATAATGGCATAAATTTGAGTTTCAGACTATTATTTTTTTCAGAATATTCATGCTAACACAAATCCTTTTATTTAAGCAAGTTTGTAATTTTATAAGAGCAGTAATTAAAATCTGATCTGATGTTATCCATATCTCTCTTCCTCACTCGTGTCTTGGATCTGACATTGCATCCACACTGGCAACTTTATCAGCAGCTTCTAGGCTCAAGCTCCTCCCACTCCCATGATCCCTTGCTGCTCTCTAACCCCTCAGATCTCATTTGCTATGCTAAGCTTCAGACACTTATTTTTAGCTCGAGTTTCCTGTGTGGGATAAGTAGCTTTATTTCTATACTTTTTGTCAGGGTTTTTCTTGTAAATTAGTATTTTTCTTATTTGTATGTTATGTAGCTCTTAGTAGTTTTAGTTTTAGTCCCTCCACTCCCATTTATTTAGCTTGTTATGCTGTATGCATTGGCTCCCTTTTTTATAGTGGCCATTATTTCTTGCTGTGGCTGTTTGAATAGTTTCTTAGCTGGTTAGTGTTTGTGTGTGTTGACTGGTCAGTTTATTTTCCTGTTCTGACTCGTGCTTGTTTACTGGCTCTGTTTTTGTGTGAACCCCTTAGGCTTCAGGTTGTTCTGCATGTCTGATAAGCCGTTTGGCTTTAAAAGGTGTTCCTCGTGTGGTCGGAAGATGCCCGTGTCCAATTTGCACGAGGAGTGTCTTTATTATTTGGGCACCAACCACGTGGAGGTTGAATGCAAAATTTGTGCCGCATTCAATCCCGAGGCTTTGGTCGAGCACCAAAACTTCTTTTAAAAAGGTTAGCTCAAGGGGGTCCCTTGGCTCAATCCCCTGCCAAGTCTGAACCCTCTGAGCACAAAAGGAAGGCTCCCTCGCTCCTCGGGTCTTCCTCTTCCAAAAAGGTGAGGCTGTCGAGTTCCTAGTGCCTCGGATCAGACTGCAGTCTTGACCTGGTCAGATCTGATGCCCTGGGTACCTAGGCACCATGACTCTTCCCATAAATCTGGAGTTTCTGCTCCTAGGCTCTCGAATCTGAGGTCATGGGAGTCCACTGCCAGATCTAAGGTCTCTGGATCGAGGCCTTCAGATCTAGTCAGATCCAGACCAGCCATGGAGATGGCTTCCTTGGATCTGAGTCATGTGGGATCCAGGTGTTCGGATCCTTGCTTGCTGTTGGATTCGAGGAGGTTGGATCACACTATTAGAGGGTTCTCCTTTCTGCTATGGCTTGGGGCAGTCCGCTTCTGCCTGCAAGCATAGGAGTTGCTCCTTAGACGGGAGGTCCTTGGGATCTGGACATCCATCCCTGGCCAGGTCCTCCACCTCCTTTAGATCCTCCAGGAGTTTGCTCCCCTCCGATATGGACAGGATAATGTGGTCCTTTCTCAAGGCTCAGATTGAATTGGGGCTTCTTATGTCCCCTGCCTATATGGCCTGGGGTCCATCACCTTCCTTTCTTTAGATTCTCCTTGTCTGACCAGATTGGTGTCGGACTTTCAGGTCCTGGATCGCATGGGGGGGGGGGGTTCCATTCCTACCCCTGTCTGAGTCCCTGACTACTTCTGCTCAGCTTCCTCCTGGGCAGGCAGAATCCTGGGCCGAGCGGTTGCCTCGGAGTCCGTGAGTGAGGGTTCAGGACCTGTTTTTTTGGTTCCGGTCCCTTTCCCTTGGTGCCTTTGGCCCTTGACAGCTCGAGGCCAGTACTGTCCATCTACGTCCTGGGTCCCCCCCCCCCTCCTGCAGACCAGCTTATAGACCTTATTGCCAGCAGAGCATGGAAGGAGCTGGATACTGTGAAGCCTGTTCCCAAATGCGAGGACAAATTCCTCAGTTCCCCTTCTGATAAGCAATTCTGGTTCAAAGGCGTGCCAGTCGATGCAATCGCAGTAGCTGCCACCACTAAGAAAGAGCTGGCGGAACAGAGTATGTCTGTCCATCCCCCCAACTGCGAGTCCTGGGCAATTGACAGGCATAGATGGTGGGTTTTCACCTTAGCTACATTCTGTCTGCGGGTACTTTTCCTAGCACATTTCACCCAGCTACAAAAGGACTTGGTCAAGGAGCTTACTATGGCCTTTTCTGAGGTACTGCCTGCCAGGGAACTAAGTAAGGTGTCCCCCAAACTATCCACGCTTTCTTTCCCAGCTAATTCATCAATGAGGCTGATTGCCAACATTATGGAAGGTGCTTCTCGAGCGACCGGCAGAGGCATTGCTATTCGGCATCACGCCTGGCTGCTCCTTTGCAGATTTGCGGTGTCCTTTAAGGCATCTTTCACCAATGCCCCTTTTGATGATGGTGCTGTTAACCAGGTTCTACATGAAAGTTCTGCAGTAGGCTGTAGTGGTTCAGTGGTTTTCACTGTATCATCCGATGACAACCCAGATCCATCTCACCCCAGTCTGCAGGCGTCATCTCCTTTGGTGGAGCCAGTCTCCCTGACCTTCTTGCAGCAGACCTTTCTCTCTACCTCCCCCCAGCACCACAGTGACCTCAGATGCTTCCCTGTTGGGGTGGGGGGCATTTTCAGGGAAATATGGTCCAGGGCATGTCGTCCGCAGCAGAGACCAAACTGC
Organism: Protopterus annectens; assembly: GCF_019279795.1. Taxonomy (NCBI): domain Eukaryota; kingdom Metazoa; phylum Chordata; order Ceratodontiformes; family Protopteridae; genus Protopterus; species Protopterus annectens. The sequence continues at coordinate 725,361,492 of NC_056732.1, forward strand.
ATATCAATGTTCTGGAGATGAGAGCGGTCCTTCTTAGTTTACAAGCCTTTCAGGACTGCCTCCCTCCAGGTATCATTGCAGTTCACATGGGCAACATGGCTGTTCTGTGGTACATCAACAAGCAGGGGGGCACACATTCAGATCTGCTTTGTCGCGAGGGCATGAGGGTGTCGGAATGGCTGATGTCCTTGGGGCACTTTCTCGTTGCAATGCATATCCCTAGAGAGTCCAACGTACTACCGGACAATCCTGTGCACTCATGAATGGTCCTTGAATCCTTTGATGGTAGAAGAGATCATCCTTTGCTGGAATCAACCGACTTCTCAATCACAAATGCAGCCAGGAAGTCCCCCAGGAATGCACTGGTTCATGATTGGCCTCCAGGTCTCCTTTATGCGTATCCTCCTTTACCTCTCATTCCCAGTACTTCAGAAAGCTCATTGTCTCTAGGCCACCCTGAATCCTCATTGTCCCCTTTTGGCCTTGGCAGGTGTGGTTCCCCTTTTACGGTCTCATTTTAAGTACCCTCCGTAGGTACAAGATCCCATTCAGGATCTGATTTCCCATCCCTTTCAGCTTCCGATTTCCAACTTTCAGACACTTAGTCTGACAGCATGGTTTGTCCACTTCCAGTAATCTTGAAACAGTCCAGGCTGGCTTCCCCTATCAAGAACATTATTCTGGCCTCTCAGAAGCCTTCCATTAGAAAGGTTTACTCCAGTAAGTGGAAAAGGTTCTCTGTTTGGGCTAAGCAGTGCATTGTGGATCCTGCTTCGACTTTCATTTCAGAAATTTTACTCTTCTTGTCTTTACTGTTTCAGGCTGGCGCTTGCTTCTCTACTATTAAAGTGCAATTGACCACTATCTCAAACTTTCATGTTTGCGAGGAACCTACATTTTCCTCTCACTTGTGCAAGGTGTTTTTGGAAGGGTTTTTTTTTTTTTGCTCCGACCTCCTGTCAAGGATCCTTCCTCCACTTGAGACCTTTCCTTTCTGCTGCAATCTCTCACGCAGAGTCCATTTGAGCCTACTGCCACATGTGATATCAAATTTTTGTCATGGAAGACAGCTTTTCCAATAGCGATAACATCAGCTAAGAGAGTTTCAGAATTGCAGGCTCTTTCTGTCAAACCGCCTTTCATGGCTTTTCATAAAGACAAAGTGGCTCTGTGAACTAACCCTTCGTTCATGCCTAAGGTTGCCACGGAAGCAAATCTGAACCAGTCAGTTCAATTGCCAGTTTTCTTCCCAAATTTTGCTAATAAAGGGGAATATCTCTTGCATACACTAGATCTGCATAGGCAGTTATGATTCTGCTTGGATAGAACAAAGGATTTTTGTAGGTCTGACCAGCTGTTTCTGACATTCTGTCATAACAGGAAGGGTCAGGCGGTTTCCAAAATAACTATTTCCCATTGGATTTCGACTTGCGTTTCCTTCACCTGTTCATCCAATGGCTTATCCTTACCAGGTACAATCAGAGCTCATTCCACTAGGTCAGTGGCTACATCGGCTGCCTGGCTTGCCCGTAGAATAGATGACATTTGTGCGGCAGCCACCTGGCCTTCTCGCACTTTTATCAGTCACTGCAAGCTTGACATTATCTCCAGGAACAGGGCTTCTTTTGGCTCCACAGTTCTTCGGCATGTCCTTCCATGAGGCCTGTGATGACCATGCCCTGGCCCAGCAATCAAGGAGCCTCAATCCTCACCACTAACACCAGGGAGGTAGTCTCCTAGAAGAGAGGAAAGGATAACTAATACATCCAGTAAAGTACAATTTCCCTTAAGTGCACACAGAGATCACAGTCAGTCTGGGGGCTGGTTGCTCCTTTGCTCACCAGGTCCCCAATAAGACTCCCCACTGGCACAGCTATAGGATTCAGGTCTCAGCCTAACTGGGCAAGATAAAACCTCCGGTACCCTCTCTGTCCTGCCAGTGCTTCTTGTCTCTGCCCAGGTAGCGGATACATGCACACACACACACACACATACTTTGAGATAAAAATTTATACAACTTCACAGACACTCCTGGGAATGGCTGACACAGATTCTCCAGCTGTGCCCCTTTACCCAGACCATATGGTAGTAATCCCTGCCACCACCCAGCTAATATCAGCTACTAAAAGGCCCTTAAAAGGGTGTCCAATTACTGCGCAATATTATCCACTGATAATGTGACTATTCAGTCTAGGCTTATTGGAAGGGCTTAGACAATAAACTCTATAAATATATAATGTACTCTAAAGCATAATTTATCTCTACATAAACCAGCCACATGTAAAAGGTTTTAAAATATTTAATAATAAATAATTAAAACACAAGACAAAACTACTACACCACAGAGATATCTAAGAGTTCAGAGATAGACAGAAACTTAAAATAATACAGTAGGACAGGTCTGATTTCAAAGAAAAATACCTAATTAAGCTTTACAAGCTTTAACTATTCCTACAAGAAATCACAGTGCTAAAACTTACATGTGAGCATAAGGCAGAGTGCTGATAAGTTGGATATCAAGATCAAAATACTTTTTGGCTCTTGTGAGGAATAGTATTTAAACATAACTAGCAAAAATGTCTCTAAGGCCCTCCCAAATTGCATAATTTTTGATGCTTGGTCTGGAGTTCTTGGGCCACAAACTGCATTATTTAGCAATCTAACACCTGCTCAGAAACTTACAACAATATAAGTCATTTCACATGTACACTCTAACAGAAACCAGAGCAATAAAGTACATTCCACATTTAAATTCTGGTCATAAACCACCTTAAAACAATGGGCATGAAACCTTCATCCAGACCCACTGGAGCCGAATTCTAACATGAAAGGGTCACAACATGTTTCACTGGGCCAGTAGAGTGTATTTTGCAGTTCCACATTTAATAATATTCTTTTACACTCAAGAAAATATGCCTGTATTTTACATTTATTTACAAATGCCAGAATTATATATCAAATTCTATTTGACTAGGCTGGCAGCCTAGGCCCATCTCTCCCCAGTCGTCACAAGGCCACCCAGGATTTAGGGTAGCTGGGGACTCTGACCCAAGAGTGAGGAATACCATAACTTGGCATCAGTGTTATCCTATGTCACTATTCATCAGAATCTCTTCCTCCTTCCCCCATCCTGTGTGATCTAGAGTATGTGGAGATGTCCCATCTGGTGGTCTAGGTCTTCCTTAGCTGCTTTCTAGCATAGAGCAGACTCTATCTGAGGGGTTAGAGGGCAGCAAGGGATCATGGTAGTGGGAGAAGCTCAAGCCTAGACACTTTCTATAAAGTTGACGGCTTCGATCCATTGTCTGATCCAGGACCCCGAAGAGTGATGAATAGTGACATAGGATAACACAAGCTAAGTACATAACTCTTTTTTTTTTTTTTTTAGCCTCTGTTCTTTTGTTCCCTCTTTATTTTGGGGTTTGTCCATATTTCTTCAGCTGAAATGTCCAGAGGTATGCAAACCTCTTTACTGTCCCTCTCACTCACTCTCTCTCTCATGCACACCTCTTTCAGAAAATGTATGTTAACACAAATCCTAATAATCAGGTAAAATACGTCCCTATTTTTAGCCTTTGTCCCTCGTTAATTTTGGGTTTTTCCATTTATCTTGAGTCAACAGAGCATTCCTTTCAACTGTCCTGATTTTTGCAGAATGTCCAAATTTTTGGCATGCATGTTTGTTCCCATTCTCATAAAATGCGTAGTTTTCTGGCAAATGACTGGGGATTGAAGTCATTAAATATTGACAGGCATTTTAGTTTCAGACTTCATGTGGTTCAGATAATACATGCTAATGGAAACCCTGTTCAAGAAACTTTGAGTTTATAAGGGCAATATTTAAATATTTAAAATCTGTCCTTATTTTTGTTGTGTGTGTCCCTTGTTATTTGTGGCTCTGTCCAGATTTCTTGTACTGAGAGGTTGAGAGGTATGGGAGGTACATAAACCTCTTAACTTGTGCTGTTGCTTGCTGCCAGGGATCACTCTCACTCTTCATTCTGTCTTTCTCTGTCTGTCACGCATACATACACAGTCTCTCTTGTTTTCCTGCACACTTTAACTCACACACACAGAGACATATATACACGCGCACACACAAATGCACACTTTTTTCTGTTTCGTTTATTTTTATTTTACACTCTTTAAACAACAAACACACTGCTTAGTGAGTGCAAAATAACAGTTCGATCGATCTCACTGTTCACGCCCTCTCTCATACACACGTACACAGTCTCTTCTGCCTCACGCACACATACATTCTACTTTCATACACACATTCACCCACACAAAATCACTCTTATTCTCTCTCTCTCTCTCACACACACACACACACACACACACACACACACACACACACACACACAGTCTCTTCTGCTTTCATACACGTATTCACTCATACACAGAAACATAAACACACTCATACACATACATACACACACGCATACACTTTTTTTCGGAACAGTTGGGTGCACAACATAAAAAGTTTTTTTATTCTTTTTGTGCAGCCTGGTACCAACGAATCTCCAGCTCAGTTGTTGGGGACCACTGAGTTAGTTTATGACCCTCTGGAACTTATACATGTGCAACTCACCATAAACAGGGTTGCGTACCATATCCTTGCAACCAGTAGATCCCCCTCCATGTCCCAAGAAACCCACACTACCTGTCTCAATGTCCTAGAGTCCCAGTGTGTTCAACCCAATAGGTTCATAGATTAGATTAGATTAGTACTAGGCTATTTGCCCTTGTGGGCCATTTTAAGCCTAGCCAAGTACCCCATGTGAGAATCAAACCCTGCACCTTGTGTCTGCAAGGTAAACACCTTAACCATTCTGCCATCCTCCCTCCCATAATACGATCTTCCTGGGGAATCTCAACTACCCCTCTGGATTGGAAATCCTACACCACTTCTAATGCACAAGCCCTGGGATTCATAAACTTTATTTGATAGCAATATCCTGGAACAGTTGGTCAATTTTCCTTCCAGGATTACAAAAAACCTTGACCTTGTACTCTCAAACATGGGGGAAACAGTGTTCCAAATGCAATGTAATGTCCTCGCTTGTTGGAAAAATTAAATCCGGGGACCCAGCAAAACCTTTTAGGAACTATTCCAAAGTTAATATCTCTCTCCTAAGTGATACCATGGCTAAGGAACTATTCCAAAGTTAATATCTCTCTTCTAAGTGATACCATGGCTAAATTCTAAGTATCACCAATCCAGAAAACACCATAGCATATGCTGAGCTATTTATAAAATCCCTGTTCAGTGATATTGATAGTTGTATAGACAGAGCTGCAATCACTCGTATCAAGAATATGGCCAATGCAAAAGACGAGCCAGCCTGGTGGGATCACAGAATTAATCAGCTATACAACAAAAGAAAAAAAAATCTTCGCCAAGCTTAGGAGGAGCAAAGCCCAACAAACTAAGAATGCTCTGACCAATCTAAGCAAGCAGCTAAGAGGGTTAATTAATATTTCATAGGCCAAATATGAAGTTAAAGTAGCTTCTAAGGCAAAGGGAACCACAAAGCTTTCTACGGTTATGTCTGTAACCTTAAGGGAAATAGGCAACAATGTGCAGAACGTATTGTACAAATGGCATCACCCAAACTGAACCAGAGGCCATTGCCAGCCTTTTTACACCCAGATTCAGCTCTGATTTCTCCCCTCTTATCCCCCAATAATCCAAAGGAAATAATGCATACTGCAATACCCCCAGCCATTACCAGAGAGCAGGTCTTCAGTGCACTAAGGCCAAAATCATTGCATCAATGTGCCCTGCTATCCTGCCGGGATGCTTACTAAGTAGCATGTAGCATGACCTCTCAGGTTCACTTGAATCACTTAATCTGGAGCCTATACTGGGTTTTGTGCTGAATGGGGAAAATGTGCATATGTATTTATTCATTGACTTTTTTCCACATGTTCTTGCCTTTACACTTTGTGTATGTGGTTTGTAAACAGAATTTTCTGATTTTAGCAATTAACCAAGGGCAAAACGTAACCATAGTAATTAATTGATTGTTGAGTGCTGAATTAACTTTGAGTGGTAGGACTGGTTGTTCTTTTAACGAATTAAAGTATTTAAGTGTTCTTACTGTTTGAATGAACTGTTCACTAGTTAACCCTAAGGCATGTCCGAATTCAGGCACGGATTCACAGGCCAAGCCCTGCTCTGAGGTCGCCGTGACTTTGGCTGCGAGCATGTATTTTGGAGGTTGAACAGACGTCCTGTCAGGATGTTATTGTGGAACCTAGGCTCAATATTTCGAAGGGCCCGGGGGGGGGGGGGGTGTACCATGAATTCTAGTGAGATAAGAAATGGAGTCGGATACTTTTCAATGCAGACCTTTGTCTGGTTCTCCAATGTTGCATAAAATTGTTTCTCCTGCCAAGAAAAAACAAAAAAGCATTTGTCTCCTGCTAAAGAGACCCCTACAAATTGATAGGCCATTTCGCAAGCTTGTTTTTGGTCTTCATGGCACTCAAGCCGCCTTCTTTTCAGCCTGCACCCCTTCCTGTTCAGAGTAGGATTAGGGACAATAACGCCTCTGATGATTTTTCCTCTGAAGAGGAATCCTTGGATTATTCAACACAAATTTCCTCTCCTTAGGAGTATGTATCCCCTGAAGAGGAGTCAGCCGGTACTTGATTCCCTTATGGAAGAAATTTCATTTGGTGAAACTCTTCTGAAAATGGGAGAGCACTTTAAGTGGGACACCGCCCAAATTTCTGATGTCCAAAAAAGATAACTGTCAACTTCTACAAGTTGATTTCCCTAGCCTTTCTGCAGTTTCACCAGTGCATCCTGCATTTCTGGATGCCTTTTGTAATGCTTCCAAAACCCCAGACTCCCAGGCCCCTGCTACCAAGATGCCTGACCACTTCTACAAGGTCCCTGAGGATTGTAAACTCCTCTTCAGGTGTCCTGCTGCAGACGCAGCAGTCATTTCTGTAGCTTCAGATAAACCATCTAGGATGCTTCCTTCTCCCATCAGACAGAGTAGAACCTTTGAGAGACTGGATAAAAAGGCCTGTACTTCAACCACCTGGGCTTTCAGGGCCATCACTTATCAGACACAAACAACTATTCTGTAGAGTTTTTGTGTTTGCATCAAGAGCCGTTTAAGATCTTACAGATTCTGAAGGAAAGGGCTTGGCTGTCTTTAACTTTGGAGCTTCCTTCCAAGTGGCAAGACATTCCATTAAATGCAGCTGTGATGCTGCAGAGGTTTGTGCGAGGGCAGCTGCTACTGGATTAGTTCTCAGAAGATTTTCCCGGTTTAGGTTGCAGCCCTTTCAGGATGACTTCAAATCTAAATTAATGGATGCACCATTAGATAATTCAGCCTTATTTGATCCGGTAGCAGCTTCTCTCTTTAAGTCCCCTACAGGAAAAAACTAAGGAACCCAAGGAGTTGAAACATATCTTTGTTTCTCCTGTGCCCAGGTTTCATAGGAATTCCCCATCTAAACCTGTCTCAGTCCACAGCCACACTCAGCACTCCTCCAGTAAGACTTCCAGAGGAGGAAAGAGACAGCAGAAGCCTAGGGGTTCACAGGCGCCCTCACAACAGAGGCAGTCCTTTCCTGACAGAGCAGGGAGTTTGATTACCCTGCAGCAATCTCTTTCCCCTCTTTTTCTTTGCCATTTGGATGCTCACATGGTCTGGGAAAGCATCACTCAAGACACCTGGGTGCTTTCCATAATCAAAAAAAGGATACTTCGTGGTTTGACACTCCACCCCACCCTTCATGGGCATCCCTCAACTCACCCCCCCCCCCCAAGAGCAACTGCCCCACTTCACAAAGCTTCTTTAGGAGCTTTGGTAACAGGGCTCCATTCAAAGGGTCGCTCAAACCTCAAGAGGGAAAGGATTTTATTCAAGAATGTGCTTGCTGCTCAGGATGGTCCTGGAGAAAAATCTTGGATTTGTCCCGTCTCCACACTTTCTTAAAGGTTCCTTCCTTCAGAATGTTGACTCTCCAAGCTTGTATGCGCCCTTATTCTTCCAAAGGGATACATGCTATCTCTGGATATAAAAGATGCTTACTTTCACATCCCCATTCACCCCATGTTCAGGAAATTTTTGTTTTTCTGTGGGTTCTGGCATTTTCAATTATCTGCCTTGCCCTTTGGTCTTTATACACCTCACAGGGTGTACACAAAATGCTTGGCTCCAGTGATCGCACATTGCAGGCTTTTGGGTATCCAGATTTTTCCATATCTGACTACCTGCTCTTACAGGCTGCAGCTCCCCACACTATACTTCAAAATCTGGATACCAGCATTTCTCTCCTCAGAAAACTGGGATTCACCATCAACTTCAGGAAGTCAGTCCTAAACCCTTCACAGGACCACATTTTCCTGAGTTATTGAATCCAGACAGACATAGTGCATGCCACTTCCACTTCAGAAGGTGCAGGAACTTCGGTCCTTCCTTCACTCCATTTTCCCCTGACTCGCGTCACGGCCAGGGAGTTCCTCAGGGTGCTGGGATTCTTAGCTTCAACCATTCCCATGGTGCCAATGGCAAGACTCCACATGAGGAAATTTCAGTGGTTTCTCAGATCGGTATGGACCCAGCATTCTCATCCACTGGAGTACAAAGTCCCCCACATTCCTTGTCTAAAGAGGGAACTGCTGTGGTGGATCCAACAGGTAGACCTAAATCCAGAGCTAGCTCTGCATCCCCTCAACCTAGTCCTAGAACTGTACACAGATGCATCATACGTGGACTGTGGGGTGGCCTTGAGCAGATTTACAGTTTAGGGACTTTGGTCTCCCTCCCAGAAAACAGAACACATCAACATCAGGGATATGTGAGCAGTGCTCCTAGTTCTACAAGCATTTCATTGTCTTCTTTGCCCAGGCCCTCTCAAACTGTTCACAGACAACACAACAGTCCTTTGGTATGTGCACAAGCATGGGGGAGGGGGAGCAAGTCCCATCTCCTTTGCAGGTTGGCTCTTCTGGTATGAGACTTTCTTGCCCAGTACCACATGACTATTAATGCAGAGTACATTCCCTCCAACCGGAATCTTGTGGCTGACTCCCTGAACAGATCCTTGACTCAATCCCACAAATGAATGCTTCACAGGGATGTGTTCCTGAACATAATCCACCAATGGGGTATTCCTCAAATAGATTTATTTGCCTCCCCCTTGACCACACAACTTCCAAAATTTTGTGCCAGAGTCCCAAGTCCTCTTGTTTGGAAAGTAGACTCCCTTTCCTTTTCTTGGAAAGGGATGTTTCTGTATGCATTTCCTCCCCTTCCTCTAATCACAAAGGTCCTATTCAAAATTCGACAGATTCAACCAAATATCTTGCTGGTGACTCCCGTTTGGCCAAGACAGCACTGGTTCCCCCTTCTGCATTTAGCAAAGGGCCATCCACACAAGTTACCCCACAGATTGGACCTTCTCACACAGAGCAAAGGATCCTTGATACATCCGCACCTGTCAGCACTACAGCTGCCACTGTGGGTGATAGGATTCGAATTCCTTTCAGGCACCTCTTCTCTGAGGATGTGCTCAGGTTTTTGTAGGAGGCCAGAAAACCCAAAGCTAGAAAGTGTTGCGTTTCCAGATGGAAAAGATGTTTCACTCTGGTGTCTCTCTAATACCAAGACTCACTGACAGTGGGAAATCCCAATGGTTCTGTCTTTATTTGTGTGAATTGCTTTTTGCTGATTTGGTTTATTCTGTCAAAGCACATATGTCAGCTGCCTTTGCTTGTCTGCCTCTGTCTTCCCCTCTAGCATCCAGATTTGTGGTGAAACAATTTCTTAAGGGCGTCCTTCACATTAGGCCTCCCAGGAAACCAATTCATCCTCCACGGGACCTCAACTTTATTTTAGAAAAATAGACCCTGGCCCTTTTTGAGCGCACATCATCCGCCTGCCTTAAACATTGCTCTTGGAAGACTGTTTTGTTAGTGGCCTTGACTTCAGCTAGAAGGGCATCGGAGCTGCAAGCTCTTATGGCTTCACCTCCCCTTCTTGGCCTTTCATAAGGACAGGATTATCCTTGAGAACCAACCATTCTTTTATGCCAGAAATGGTTAATGAGTTACCCTTAACTAGTCTATTCAATTATCCACCTTCTTACCTTCTCCACAAAACCACAGTGAGAAGGTACTGCACACCTGGCATTCCTCCCAGGGATCTTAATTTTGTGTTAGAGAAGCTAAGACTTGCTCCATTTAAACCAGCTAATCTGGTTGATTTGAGGTTCTTTACAAAGAAAATTATTTGACTGTTTGCTTTGACCGCAGCAAGAAGAGTTTGAGTTTCAAACTGTTATGGCAACTCAACCCTATCCCATCTCCCAGAGACAGGGCTTCTTTGTGAACTAATCCTACCTTTATACCTAAAGTGGTATCCAAGTTTACTTTACGCAAAAGTGTCCCTCTCCCCATTTTCTTTCCTGTACCTAAAAATGAGGGGGAAAAGCATACTCCATACCCTAGATGTCCACAGACGGCTCTGGTACTGTATTGACAACTAAATCGTGCAGATATTCAGATCAGTTGTTCATTTCTTGTGAATATAACGAGGGACTGCCCATGTCAAAACAGACTATTTCCAAATGTTTGTCTAAGGCGATTACTTCTTGCTGCACTCACCACAACAGAACTATTCCAGACAGGGTCAAGGTCCAGTCTACCTTCAGTCTAGTCTTGGCTTCATCTTTGACTTTTTGAAAAGGGTTGGATTCTAGAAGCAGCAACTTGGACCTCTGTACATATTTCTACAAAGCACTACAAGTTTGATTCCTTCTCTGTCTGTTTCAAGCTTTGCTAGCACCATTCTCCAGGAGTT
>NC_056732.1:725379826-725382289 GCF_019279795.1 Protopterus annectens
TGAACCTAGGTTCATTACCAACCAATTTGTGTGTGTTCTCATCTACCACTAAAATATGCAAATTATCATTTACAATCTTGTGTATCCGATGTATATTGCCACAATATGGTATCACTATGGACGGAGTATTAGTCCATTTAGTATTGGCTTCCCTATTGTTATAGACGTTATTAGAAGAGAAGAAAGGTTTAGCCCTGGTTGTTCTGAGCTCATCCATTTCTTTGTAAATTTTTGTAATTTCTTCTTCTTTATAACCCCTGTTTAAAAAACCCAGTTTAAGCTCAATTAACTCATTGTCAAAAATCACATCATCACAACATAAGCGAGACAGTCTCATCGCTTGGCCCTTGACAATATTTGCAAAGAGCTTAGGATTATGCATACTGTCATGGTGTAAAAAAGCTGGCCTATAACATGGTTTTCTATAAAGTTTAGTTTTTATAATGTTTTCATCACTGTAGACCTTAACATCTAGGAAATCAATTTCTTTATTGGAATAGTTAGCAGTGAATTTAAAAATTCATTAGTGGAATTTACTTGATTAATCAAACTCAAACAACTCTCCTCATTACCATTAAAAACAATAAAAAGGTCATCAACAAACCTTTTAAAAAACAATACATTTTGATTATTAATTAAATATTGTTGTTCCCAGGAAACCATAATGAGGTTGGCATAGGTGTTTGCACAACTGGTTCCCATTGCTCTTCCTGTATTTTGCTTGTAGTATTTATTATTAAATAAAAAAACATTATTATCCAAAACTATTTCTAGTAAAAAACATAAAAAATCAGCCTTGACTACTTCCATTTTGTTGTCATCTATTAATAACTTCCTAAGCATTTCTAAACCAATGCCATTAGGAATGCACGTAAATAAGGCTTCTACGTCCATTGTAATAAAATAACAATTTTTCATGTTGGCATAATTAATAGTAAATTCATACAAATCCCTCAGAAACTGCTCTGTGTCCTTCAGAACATGCCTGTATGTAAACAGTCTAACAATGATAGATATATTGTTATAAACATGTTTTTGTTACTATGTGGGCAAAACAAATAGATCTTTATGAGAACGAATCAGGGACCATACATATAATATTCAAAGAAAGGAAGAGTATAGTGCTGTAGCGAAACATGTTCTTAATAATGGTCCCAATCATACATTTTTGTTTCAGATCTTACATGTTCAGCCCCATAGTCTATGCCTAGGTAATATTGTTAATGACACAGAAAATGCAGAACTTAAATGGATTCTAAGTTTGGGGGCTCATAGAGGAAGGGGCTTAAATGATACAGTCTCTATAAAGCCTGCCTTGAATTCAAGGAAACTCAAATAACCATTCCTAACCTTTTATTTTTTTATTATTTTTCTTGTATATATACTAACTTATATGTCAGATATTTAAACATTAGAATCCATATATTTTTAATTATACGTTGATATTTTATATACATATGTAATTGAGTTATATGATATATTAGCTATATATGTATTTTTATTTAAATTGATTAATTAGTTAATTGGTATATTAGGATGTCTTTATTTAAATGATTGTGCTTTTTGAAACAATATCGTCTGAGGAAGCGGAGAGTGAAGTCCGCGAAAGCGCTTACGAATTCTGCTTTATAATAAATTGTTTGCTTATTTTACTTCCATTTGTTGTGGATTCTACATTTCATCAAGGATTTATTGGACATTGCCATTATTGCAGCTCTTACGTAATATCTGGACTGTATACTGCCTCTTGGGTTCTGTGATTTTGCATATATGTATATGTATATATATATATATATATATATATATATGTGTGTATATATGTGTGTGTATATATATATATATATATATATATGTGTGTGTGTGTGTGTGCATATATATATATGTATGTGTGTGTGCACATATATATATATATATATATATGTGTGTGTGTGTATATATATATATATATATATATATATATATATCTATCTATATGTGTGTGTGTGTATATATATATATGTGTGTGTGTGGGTGTGTGTGTGTGTGTGTGTGTGTGTGTGTGTGTGTGTGTGTGTGTGTGCTCGTTGGCCAAGTAGTTTAATTGATATATATTTCTGTCATAATTCTTAACCTTTTCAGAGAAGTTCTTTGTTAGTACCTTTTCTGTCATATGTTACTAGTTACAAGTGTGGTTTATGTATTTAGTTAGTCAAATTTACGGCCTCTGTTTGTTAGGCCTACAGTCTTCCACAAGCTAATTTTTTCTTAGAGAGCTTTCTCTGTCTATTGCAAAACCTGTTTAAGATAGAGGGTTCTTAGCGACTCGTTTAACTTAGAGGACTGCTCCCCTACCCCATGTGTGTGTTTTCCCTTTTCATAGGAGAATCCATTTTAGTTGGATGATTTTCTCATTTTCTGGTTCTTTAATTGCCTTTTTGCATGCTCTTTAGTGTTTGATATAGAGTTTTTTATTTTTTTTTATAG